>NC_142931.1:49440661-49443161 GCF_046866305.1 Octopus bimaculoides | reverse complement strand
ATATATACACATATATATATATATATATATATATATATATATATATATATATATATATATATATATATATATATATATATATATATATATATATATATATACATATATATATATATACACAAATATATATATACGTATGTATACACACGCATATATAGGCGCATATACCGTTTATGTTTTATTTCTTCCAGCCATTAGGCTACGGCCATGCTGGGCACCGACTCCTGGAATTCTTCCTGGAATGAAATGACTTTTTCTATTGGTACCGTTTGCCGAATCGGTAGTTTACGGAGAATCTAAGCCCAGCAACAGCAGTTACGTAAATATTTGTATCTTATTATATAGACAACAAGGTTCTTTCAATTTCCCTCTTCCCAAAACACACTCAAAGATTTCAGTGTCTTGGTGCTATATCTATATATATACACCTATGTCCATATATGTATATAGATATACATATGTATATTATACGTATGTATGGTTGTGTGTGACGCGGGGTCTATGTATGTTTGTGCCGCGTTATGTACGTGTGTATGTACCGACCCAGTAATACATTACAAGACAAGACAATATGCTTCGTGTTACTCAAACAAAAATCAAGTGATCTCAACAAGTGTATATATATTATTTTTATTCATTTATTTGTCTCAATCATTTGACTGCGACCATGCTGGAGCACCGCCTTTAGTCGAACAAATCGACCCCAGGACTTATTTTTGTAAGCCTAGTACGTATTCTATCGAACACTTTTTACCGATCCGCTAAGTTACGTGGATGTAAACACATCAACGTCGGTTGTCAAGAGATGCTGGGTGGGCCAAACACAGATACAAATAACGAATACATACAAACATACATATATATATATATGAATATATATAAACGACGGGCTTCTTTCAGTTTCAGTCTACCAAATCCACTCACAAGACTTTGCTCGGCTCGAGACTATAGCAGAAGACACTTGCCCTTTTTATTTTATGTTTTTGTTTCAGTCATATATATACATGTATAAATATAGAGCTAGACAGGCAGACAGACAGAAAAACATATTGATAGATACAGTAACACACACACACACACACACACACGCACGTATGCACGCACACACACGCACGCACACACGCACTCACACACACACACACACACACACACACCCACACACACACGCACGCACACATTCGTCTGGCTACTCTTTCTAAAGCTTGATGTTTATTATTGGTGAGGTGACAGAATCGTTAGCATACCGGGCGAAATGCTTAGCGGTATTTCGTCTGCCGTTACGTTCTGAGTTCAAATTCCGCCGAGGTTGACTTCGCCTTTCATCTAAAATTAGTACCAGTTATGCACTGCGGTCGATGTAACCAACTTAATCCATTCCACAAAATTTGAGGCTTTGTGCTTCTATTGATATTATCATCATCAACGTTATTATTATTACTGAAGACTCTTACCCAAGGTAACCATGTGGTTGGTAAGCAAGCTACTTACCACACAGCCACTGCTGCGCCCATATATATATATATATACTCTTTTACTTGTTTCAGTCATTTGACTGTGGCCATGCTGGAGCACCACCTTTAGTCGAGCAAATCGACCCCAGGACTTATTCTTTGTAAGCCTAGTACTTATTCTATCGCTCTTTTGCCGAACCGCTAAGTTACGGGGACGTAAACACACCAGAATCGGTTGTCAAGCGATGTTGGGGGGACAAACACAGACACGCAAACATATACACACACATACATATATACACATATATACGACAGGCTTCTTTCAGTTTCCGTCTACCAAATCCACTCACAAGGCTTTGGTCGGCCCGAGGCTATAGTAGAAGACACTTGCCCAAGGTGCCACGCAGTGGGACTGAACCCGGAACCATGTGGTTGGTAAGCAAGCTACTTACCATATATATATATATATATATATATATGTACACACACACGCGCGCATTTTCTTTTATTCTTTTATTGTTTCAGTCATTTGACTGCGGCCATGCTAGAGCACCGCCTTTATTCGAACAAATCAACCCCAGAACTTATTCCTTGCAAGCTCAGTACTTATTCTATGCCCCTTTTTGCCGGACCGCTAAGTTACGGGAACGTAAACACACCAACGCTGGTTGTCAAGCGATGTTGTGTGTGTGTGTGTATTGGGAGGGGGGTTCAATCACGGACACAAATAACAAATACATACATACATACATATATACGTATATATATGAAAACTAGCTGACGTACTCGGTAATTCTCTGGAAAGCTGGGTTTATCCCTTGGTTCCGTTCTCAGAATTGTTTCGCTAATCCAATAACAGCAATACAAAGTGTGTAGCCCTTAAAACGGCACTAGTGTCGGTATATTCGTGAATAAGTCACTAACTGAAATAAGTGGATCTATTGTTTAGGAAAATACTATTTACTTGTTTTAGTGTTGTATTGGATAAACTGCGAGAATAACTCTAACAGTTCAAATACGAAGAAATAAGCATACTCAATTTTATTCAT
>NC_142931.1:49420661-49430661 GCF_046866305.1 Octopus bimaculoides | reverse complement strand
GGTGGTGGTGGCGTACGCAGCGCTGACGGTGTTGTGGAGATGGTGAAGGAATTGGTGGAGTCGGTGGTGTGGTACTGATGGTATTGTTGTTGTTGGTGGTGATGGTGGTGGTGGTGGTGGTGGTGGTGGTGCTAGTGGTGGTGGTGGTGGTGTCGGTGGTGGTGGTGGTGCTAGTAGTAGTAGTAGTAGTAGTAGTAGTAGTAGTAGTAATGTAGGCGGTGAGTATAATGGCTTGAATGTGGAGGAGGTATGTGATATTACACGTGTTGTCAGTGACAGTATGTTACACGTGGTGATTGTGATGCGGTGTAGAGTGTGTGTGTGTGTGTGTGTGTGTGTGTATGAATGTGTACATGTGTATATTTATGTGTGTGTATGTATTTTGCAAATGGTTGTGGAATATGATGATGGTGTCGGGGTGGTTGCGATTGTGGTGGTGTTGGTGTTGGTGTTGTTGACATATCGTAAGTGTTGTTGGCAGCGAAGCGGTAGTGTATTTGTGGTACCGGTTGTAGATTTAGCTGTTGTAGTGGTGGGCTATGGTGGTGGTAGTCATTGAGAAAGTCATTGTCAAGGGGTGGGTAGGGTCAACTATTGCTGCTGCTGCTGCTGCTGCTGCTGCTGCTATTAGTATTGGTGTTACTGGAAGTGGTGATGCTTTTACTGGTGGTGTTGGTGATGAATGACTTGTGGTGGCGTTGGTTGCGGCGGCAGTGGTGGGGCTGATGGCGGTGATGGTGGTCATGGTGGTGGTGGTGGTGGTGGCGGTTGTGATTGTGGTTGTCGTGGTGACGATGGTCAAAGGATGTTCATAATAGTGGTGGTTGTTGTTTGGTAGTGGTGGTGATAGTGATGCTAGTGGTAGTGGGTAAAGCGGTGGTACGGAATCTGGTAATGGTGGTAGTGGTGGTAGTGGTCGTCGTAGCGCTGGTTATAGCGGTGGTGGTGATGAACTGTAGTAGAAATGGTGGTGGTGGTGGTGGTGGTGGTGGTGGTGATGAACTGTAGTAGAAATGGTGGTGGTGGTGGTGGTGGTGGTGATGATGGTAGGAGTGGTGGTGGAGGGAATGTGGTGAGGAGCACCGGTCGGGGGTGTGTTTTAGTTTGCTGCTGCTGCTGGTGGTGGTGGTGGTGGTGATGCCACTGACAGTCCTGTTCATGCACGGGATGGTGACGGGGACGAAACTAATAGTCATAGAGTATTATTTGGAAGGTGTGGCTGTAAGTGATGGTAGCGGGTCGTGTTTGTTTATATTGATGGTGAGATGCTGAGAGCAGCGAGGCGGCTCAATCGTTAGCGCTCCGGGCAAAATACTTAAGCGCATTTCGTCTGAATCTATGTTCTGAGTTCAAATTCCGCCGAGGTTGCCTTTACCTTTCATCCTTTCGGGGCCGATAAAATAAGTACCAGTTGAATACGGAGGTCGATTACATCCCCCAAATTTCAGGCCTTGTACTTATAGTAGAAAGGATTATTATTATTATTATGATTATCATTATTATCATTATTATTATTATTAAAGCGAAGTGGCGAGCTGGCAAAATGCTTAGCGGCATTTCGTCCGTCTTTACGTTCTGAGTTCAAATTCTATCGAGGTTCACTTTGATTTTCATCCTTTCGGGGGTCGATGAAATAAGTACCAGTCAAATACTGGGATCGATATAATCGATATAATTTCAGGCCTCGTGCCTATTGTAAAAAGGATTATTATTATTATTATTATTATTATTATTATTATTATTATTATTAATGGTGAATTGAGGATTGTAGTCATACGTTGTAGGGGTGTTATGCAGATTTTTTTTATTACTGATGGTGAGGTGACGGTGATGACTCTAAGAAGTGGGGATGTTATAATGAACTATTGTTATTGATGTTGTTGTTTAACACAAGGTCAATAGTGATCGGTTAAGCTTATAACCGAAGGCATGGCAGCCGGGATCATTTCATCATTTCTTTGTGTGCAAAGAACCCAGACCCACATTATCCAAAGTGGTGTTCATTTTTAAAGAGAATAGGGTGTGATTTTAGAGATTTGACTGCTATTTCAAGCAAGTCGAACAACTTTGTCGTGCTCCTCCACTCTGCTGGATCGCGGCGTGATGGTTGACGTTGCGCTGCTGTTGGTGGTGGGAAGGTTGTTGTTGTTGTTGTTGTGGTGGTGGTGGTAGTGGTGATTTGAGGAGGAGGTGTTGGTGATGGCACTAGAGGTGATGGTGATGATGGTAGTGATGGTGGTCAGGGGGAGGTGGGGGGGGGCTATGGTAATGGTGATAGCAGTAGAGGTGTAGTTGTTGTTGTTGTTGTCAATGCTGTTATTGATGTTGGTGTCCTTGGTGGGAGGTTGTCGGTGGTGGCGGTGGAGGTGGCGGTGGTGGTGGTGGTGGTGGTGGTGGCAGCGGCAGCGGCGATGGTGGTGTTGACGTTGATGGTGGCGGCGGTGGCGGCAGGCGGTGGTGGTCGTGGTGGTGGTGGTGGTCGTGGTGGTGGTAGTCGGGGTGGTGGTGGTGGTGGCGCTGATTGTTGTGGTCGATGGCATTAGTGGGAGGAGTTGTATGGGGGAAAACACGATGGTGGTATTGCTGGTTTCGATAGTAAACAGCGGTGATATTATTATGGGCAGTATGGTACGATGCGGTGTGGTGTGGTGTGGTGTTGCTTAATGATGGTAATGATGATGATGATGATGATGATGATGATGATGATGATGATGATGATGATGGTTAACAGCAATGGGGGAGATGTCTGGTGTTGCGAATGACCAGAATGAATGTAAAGCGATGATGGGAAGGAAGGAAGCGTATTCTTCCTCTGCCAACTTGAAATTACCACAAGCTTTTGCATAGTTTGAAAACTCCTTGGGATTCCTTAAAAACCATGAAACCTTGTCAACTTGAAAAACTCGGGTCAGCGTGACATGGCGATGTCACAGAGACAAACACACATTGACACGCAGACAAACACAAAGAGCCATATCTTTACATATACGCATACACGTTAGCGTATAGTCACACACCGATAGAATGAGGAGGGAGAGTGAGAGTGAGAGTGTTCTCACGTAGGCACAGTCACACACCCACACCCACACACGTACATATACACACACACGCATAAACAAGTCAATTGGGTGTGTGAGTGTGAGACGTATGCTGACGTGTATGTGTGTGTGTGTGTGTGTGTGTGTGCATACACTTATACGTATACATATACACTTATAAACAAACGCACATACACAGAGATAAACGGAGGGTGTGTTAGACAGAGAGACACAAGCGTATACTTACACGCTCGCAACTGCACAAGCACACACACACATACACACACACGTCCACCACAAAATTGAGTGAGAGGGAGAGAAGGAGTGAGAAAGAAAGAGAGAGAGAGAGAGAAAGTGAGAGAGGGAAAAAGAGAGAAAAAGAGAGAGAGAGAAAGAAAGAATGGACTGAGTGGTGAGAGGAAATAGTCGCACACACAGACACATTCGCAAACACACTACTGCAAGCATATTCACCTACGCGTACACCGATTACAAACTTTTGCACACACACACACACACACACACACACACACACACACACACACACACAGTCACTCACATATGCTGTTACCCATATAAACGCTGAAGCAGTCTCGCACACATTTTTACGCACGCACACACGCTGAAAGTCATGGACATTCAGTCATACACACGCACTCCCCTTAATTTACACTCGTAAAAGAAAGACGGAAAACACTGACATATAGTAATGCACACACGCTCACACACGCTCACACTTAAACAGAAAAATTTAGACATAACAACACACACACACACACACACACACACACTTATATATATATATATATTTCTGTACACATACATAACATAAAACAACCGATACACAAAAGTCTACAGAAAATCGCAGATATTCAGCCACAAAAACATACACACACTCCCATGTAAACACATACATAGAATGTATATACGAGGGGGTGCCGAGAAATTCCTGGCTTTAAGGGTGTCGCGAAAGGCCTGGCTGGAGATCCAACCTTCCGAATTCTTTAACAGAGCTTAGAAAAACTGAGGACTGCTGCAATAAGTGGGTGCGTATGAGAGCGGAATATGTTGAATAAAATCATGATTAACTGATTCTTTTGTATTTTCTTTTCCCAAAAGTCAGGAATTTTTCAGCACACCCTCGAATATGTTCCTATCGATATCTTTACATATATCTCGTACATTCAAATGTGCTCATACTTATTTACGTATATGAAGATATACACATATACACATAGACATCGTTGTTGTTGGCACTCCGATGCTTACGACGTCGAGGGTTCCAGTTGATCCGATCAACGGAACAGCCTGCTCGTGAAATTAACGTGCAAGTGGTTGAGCACTCCACAGACACGTGTACCCTTAACGTAGTCCTCGGGGATATTCCGCGTGACAGTGTGACAAGGCTGACCCTTTGAATTACAGGCACAACAAAAACAGGAAGTAAGAGTGAGAGAAAGTTGTGGTGAAAGAGTACAGCAGGGTTCGCCATCATCCCCTACCGGAGCCTCGTTGAGATTTTAGGTATTTTTCTCTCAATAAACACTCACAACGCCCGGTCTGGGAATCGAAACCGCGAGTCTGCTGCCCCAACCACTGGGCCATTGCGCCTCCACTATACATAGTCATATGCTTACAGTAAGGAATATCACAAAAACACAATCGCAAGTACACACAGACACAGACACAGACTCGGGCACACACACACACATACACACACACACACATATCTATTCCTGAAAAATCGTGTGTTGTGAAACCTAGAGTACCTGTTCGGGTTTCGACTGACTAAATGAATATATATATATATATACATGGGTGTGTATACATATAATCTGTGTGAGTGTGTGTGTGTGTGTGTGTGTGTATTTGTATGCACATATATATGAAGGTGCATGGCCAAGGGGTTGAGCTATTGCACTCACGATCGCTAGATCACAGACTCTATTCCGGGACAGGGCGGCGTTTTGTATTCTTGAGTAAAGCACTCGATTTCACGTTGTTCCAATCCAGTCCAGTCCGCTATAAAATAGTAACCTTGTGAGAGAACGTTAGCCTGATCACATGGTAAGAGGGTGGGGCGTCATTCGGAAGTTAAAGCAATGCCAAACCAATGAGTTGTGTGTGTGTATACATATAATCCGTGTGAGAGTGTGTGTGAGAGTGTGTGTGTGTATGGAGGGTTCAATTTCTTAAAGTCTTCGATAGCTTAGATCTAGTAGGCTAGCTCCTATGGTGCTGCCTCCAGACAGAAACACTTAAGATATTTCAAGGCCATCGTGATGGCTTCTGATTTGTGTGGGTTGTGTGTTGTAAATAAGGGTGGAACAAGGCAAGAATTAATTTTCATTAACTTTAAAAGCATATTCACTTAGCCACATTTACACCATTTACTTGTCTCAGTCCTTAGACTACGGTCATGCTGGAGCAGCACTATATTGAAGAACTTTTAGTCAAATAAGTCAACCTAAATATTTTTTAAACCTGGTACTTATTAAATCGCTAAGTTGCGGTTACATAATATAACTAACACTGGTTGTCAAACGGTGGAGGTGGACACACACATGAATACATACATACATATATATATATATATATATATATATATATGTATATATATATATATACACACCTATACATTCATATATACATTCATATATACACACACACGCACACATATATATACATATTATATGTGCCCACGCACACAGACACACACACAGATACACACGCACAATCAGAGAGAATCAAACACATACACACTGATACACACATACACATATACATAATGGGCATCTTTCTGTTTCCGTCTACCAAATCCACTCACAAGGCTTTGGTCAGTTCGAGGCTACAGTAGAAAACACTTGTCCAAGTTGCCACGAGCGTGACTGAACTTGGTGCCATGTGGTTGGGAACTTCTTATCCCACAGCCATGCCAACGCCTGCAATATGAAACTGATCCACAAAAATGTGGATTCACATCCTGTTTGCGAAACAAATATACAACATGAATGTTTAAAATACGTACCTCAAACTAACATGTGCCTGTATCTATATGAAACTCTCTATCTCAATATATCTATGTACACGCCTTCCGAAGATCAAAATAAGACAATAATAAATAAACCTACCAAAAATTCAACTAGTTGCCGCCCCAAACCCAAATCATGAGCCTCTAAGTCAAACCTACCATCTCCATTTATAACAAGCATTTTGGTCCGTATATTTCATTCCGCTGGTCATTGTGAGACATGGACTAATCCATGCGTATAGAATGTTTATACACATATGATAAATAGATATACATACACAGATAAAAATGCATATATGTGCACATGTGTATACATTCACAACCCCCATACATATAAACATATATATATTCATATATATATACACACATATGTATGCACACACACACACACACACACACACACACACATATATATATATATACATATATATATATGAATACATATATACATATATATATATATGTATATAGAGGAAAAATATTTAAAAAATAGTTCTTGGTACAGTATTTATCCATGTATGTATGTATGTATGTATGCATGTATGTATGTATGCATGCATGTATGTATGTATGTATGTATGTATGTGTGTATGTATTTACGCATCAGGCTTAGAAATAGGCGTTGGTTCGATTTGTTTGAGTAAAACATTTAAGGCCATGCTCCACCATGGCTGCAGTCCAGCGACTGAAACAATAGAACATAAACGAATGATATACTAAAATAAATCTATTTATCTATCAACTCCTCTCTTTCCCTCCCTCCTCCTCTCTCTCTCTCTCTCTCTCTCTGAACAAACGCACGTACTTATACATACATATATATATACATATATATATATATATATATATATATATATATATATATATATATATATATATCCCTACACACATAATTATATACACACGCACACGCACACACACACACACACACACACACACACACACACACACACACACACACACACACACACACACATACACAACGCGAACACACACTCGCACGAGCGCACATATTACTGATAGTCCGTGTTGGAAAGAGGAAAGTCATAAAGTGTTCAATACAATAGATCGATTATAGAAGATCCTTCATTAAATATATAAAACGTATCATCACACTTGCGGGAATTCCGTTATAAAATATATCATCTGAGGCGATTTATTTCACGAAGGAAACTTGCAGTAGTTATTTATTCCTTTAAAATACTTTCCCGTGAACCTATGTACATTCATACATAGATACATACATGCAAACAAGCACCAATACATTATACACACGCACACATACAGACATATATATGTATATATATATATATGTACATATATATATACATATATATGTGCATAGATGTATATATGTGTGTGTGTATATATATATATATATATATATTATATATATAATGGATATATAATGATATCTCCACAATGTATATATAGTATATGTATATATATATATATATATATATATATATATATATATATATATATAGTATATATATATATATATATATATATATATATATAGTATATGTATATATATATATATATATATATATATATATATATATAGTATATGTATATATATATATATATATATATATATATATATATATATATATATATATATATATATATATATATATATATATATATATATATTTAAATATGTGTGTGTGCGTGCTTAATAATTACTTAGAATAAAAACGTTGAGAGTGACTTCGAAGTTCTGATTTCATTGACTTCGTCACACAGGTTGACGAATATCAGAAAGCTGAAATTTCGAAGTCACTGCCAAATATTACCTTCTCTAAAGATCAATTATGAAATATTGAGTAGTCTTTCAGTTGAGTAGGAAACTGTTTATGATTATCTATCTATCTATCTATCTATCTATCTATCTATCTATCTATCTATCTATCTATCTATCTATCTATCTACACTCACACACACACATTCAAACACACGTGTATGCTTATAAGCATATATCCGTGTTTGTCACCTTCACTTCTTGACGACAGGTTTTGACTTGTTTACATCTTAGCGGTTCGCAGCAACGGACCGATAAAATAAGTAGCAAAGTTTAAAATATGTACTGGAGTCGAATTGTTCCTCTAAACCAATCGAGGCGGTGCCCCAGCATGGCCGCAGGTTTAATAAAGATATATATATATATATATATATATATATATATATATATATATACATATATATATTTTATTATATGTATTTATTTTCTCCTAGTAATAAATAACTCGGATAAAATAAATTGGTTAATAGATACCAGGGTAGCAAAGATCACAAAATAACTGTGGTGTAACTCCTGTTTATGAGGTAGAAACTCCTTGATATTTTGGGTATTTGAGTATATATAAATTTAATGAATGGAGTAAACGCATATTATAACTGCATAACTGCATATATAATAGCCTAAAGTGGCAAATATACATATGTATGTAGGTATCTATGAATACATACACACACACACACACACACACACACACACACACACACATATATATATATATATATATATGTGTGTGTGTGTGTGTGTGTGTATGTATATATATATACACATACACGTGTGTGTATGTGTATATATTTGCACTTATATATATATTTCTATATATATATATATATATATATATATATGGTAACTCACATATATATTTATCTAGACTCTCACACTTATGTATGTAATATGAATGTTTGTATATCCAGGTAGGTATAATTAGACAAAAATTATTACATGTGCAACGTGTAATATGAGTGATGAACGAAATAAAACAGGCAAAGAAACAGCTGCAAGAAAGAACGAAGAAAATCAGACAGACAGTAGGTGAATGAGGGGGGAGAGGGAGAGGGAGAGGGAGAGAGAGAGAGAGAGAGAGAGAGAGAGAGAGAGAGAGAGAGAGAGAGAGAGAGAGAGAGAGAGAAAGCACTTGATTCAGTAGTAAATATGTAATCATGAATATATATAATCAAATACAAGCGAAGAAATAGTTCGTACTTATGTATGTAAACGTACATACATACATACATACATACATACATATTTGCATACATAGATACATATATGTATACACACATATACATATATTATATAATATGATATTATACACTATATATATATATATATATATATATATATATATAAATAATTATTCTTTTATTCTTTCTGTTGTCTAAGTGATTTGACTGCGGCCACCGGAGCACACACACACACACACGTATATATAGGCATACACCTAGACATATGCGCAACGTTGGCCGCACAAATCTAACATACAAAGAATACTGACTCCCATACAGTGTGAGACACAAAAACTTACACAAACCGCACACGCTTACTCACACACAGGCACGCGCACGGACATATGTGCACGCACACACAGTGTGCGCGCGCATACACGCAGACACACACTCACAAAAGGTATATACCAAAAATATACAGAATCACGATTTTATCGTACTTCGAAACGACCCACTCACAAGAAATATCAAAGGATACATACATATATGCATACTCGTAGCTATAGATATACATATATAGTGCTGAAGATCGGCACGCACACATATACATCTACTTAATCACGTAGACACAAATGTGTAAATATTCATATTCATGCTATCTAAAAGACTGTGTATATACATACATACATACATATATATATATATATATATATATATATATATATATATATATATATATATATATATATATATATATATATATATATATACATATATATATATATACATTATATACATTTTATATATATATATATATATATATATATATATATATATATATATATATATATATATATATATATATATGTGTGTGTGTGTGTGTGTGTGTGTGTGTGTATTCACGCTATCTGGAAGTGTGTGCGTGTATATATATATATATATATATATATATATATATATATAT
>NC_142931.1:49413161-49415661 GCF_046866305.1 Octopus bimaculoides | reverse complement strand
AGCTACCCACGTTTTAACACCGGCGTTTCGACGAGCTTCGGGCAGGACGCAACGTTAAAACGGCTCGTCCCATGGATCGCAGATTAAATCTGTATACGCAAATTAAATCTAGCCATGGAGGAATGTAGTGGCGGACAAAAAGCAAGACAGGAAAACAAATAGAAGGCTTTACGGCCAGACGAGAAAAAAATATATATATGTAGAAGGTTGAAGAGGAACACACGAGTAGATATATATATATATATGAAAAAAAGACAAAGTATAAAATGCTAAAATACTTTTATAAAGAACATTACAGTACAAAACAGGGGCATTTTTCTTGTTACTACCTGTCTCTGTTATTTGAATACTATACAAATATGTCTTTAAAAAGACTTTTCTTTTAAATTTACCAAAATTTAATTTTTCAATAATTTTTCAAATATTTATTATTCATATATACTGTTGAAAAGATCTCAAGGATCGAAACCGGTACTGTAATGTTCTTTATAAAAGTATTTTAGCATTTTCTACTTTGTCTTATGGCCACAGTCAAATGACTGAAACAAGTAAAAGAGTAACAGAGTTAAAAAGATATTCTCTCATTCATTTATTCTTTTACTTGTCTCTGGTTGCAGACTGTGACAATGCTGGTATGGTGGGTGATGCACAGCCTTGAATAGTTTATTGGATATTAGCTCCACGTGCTGTTCTTTTTCTTATTATTTTCCTATATTACATTTAAGATCGAAACTTATTTGATTCAAACTTTTCGTCTGACCTCTAAGTTATGACAAAGCAAAATATTTAAGAAGTCATGAATATGAACTTGAAATTTCATGCTTGATCCCACTAGGAAGCGTCTTGAAATATGTCTTATAGCTTGGCCTCGGGTCGACGTAAGACTTGGAAATGAAACTGTGTAGATTGGGTTCATACAAACAGTTTTGGGAGTATATTGGTTGCCTGTACGTAAATTTAGTGAACCAGTCTAAGCACATGCAGTGTCATATTGAATTTACCTGGAGATCAAGTTGAAGTTAGTCACTTTAGGCACTTTCACTATCATATACTATAGACTGTACCTGTAGTTCAAAGAGACGCCCAACATTGACTTATACTCTCTGTCTTATTGCGCCTGACTTCATATGAGAGTGCGTTTTACTTTGCATTAAATGTATACGTGTCTGTGGAATATTCAGTCGTTCAGAACTATTTAATTCGAGAAAGATATTCTTCCGTTGATCAGACAAATAGAACACGCTTCGTCCATTAGAGCCAAAATAAATTCCATTTGCTTTTCTATATGCATGTATTTGAATATAAATGTTTTTGCAAAATACACTTGGGTTAAGACGGCGAGCTGGCAGAATCG
Organism: Octopus bimaculoides; assembly: GCF_046866305.1. Taxonomy (NCBI): domain Eukaryota; kingdom Metazoa; phylum Mollusca; class Cephalopoda; order Octopoda; family Octopodidae; genus Octopus; species Octopus bimaculoides. Next base: position 49,414,307 of record NC_142931.1, on the reverse strand, counting down.
TTATCACGTCGGTCGGACGTGATGCTTAGCGGCATTTCTTCCGGCTACGCGTTCTGAGCTCAAATTCTGTCGCGGCCACTTGAACTTTTCATCCTTTCGGGGTCGATAAATTAAGTACCAGTCCAACACTGTGGTCGATGTAATCAACTAGCCTCATCCCCACAAATTTCAGGCATTGTATCTAGACTAGAAAAGATTATTATTATTATTATTATTATTATTATTATTGAAGTCGGCGAGCAAGCAGAATCGTTAACATGCCGGGAAAAATGCTTCATAGCATTTCGTCCGTCTTTACGTTCTGAGTTCAAATTCCGTTGAGGTCGACTTTGCCACACATCGTTTCGAGGCCGATAAATTAAGCACCAGTGAAACACTGGGTCGATATAATCGACTAGTTACCTCTCCCAAAATTTCGGGCCTTGTGCCTTTAGTAGAAAGGATTATTATTATTATTATTATTATTATTATTATTATTATTATTATTATTATTATTATTCAGTAGCTTTATTTTTATAGCGTGCTTTCACTTCACTACCGAGCGCAGCTCTGTGTGCCTTGGGTATGTGCTGTGGTTTGCTGTGATGCTCTTATGGTTACTGTATTGTAAGTGTTTTGCGTAGGATGTGTGCAGTGCCCAGGAGTGCAATTTTCTGTATGTTATATATATTTGTAAGTCCTGGTGTTTTTGTTATGTATTTGTCTGAATATTTTTTATCATACCTAAGGCGCCTACTATGATAGGAATTGTTTCTGTTTTTAGATTTCACATTCGAGTTACCTCTATTTCCAGGTCTTTGTATTTTGAAAGTTTCTCCATTTCGTTATTATTATTATTATTATTATTATTATTATTATTATTATTATTATCATTATTATTATTATTACTATTATTGTTGTTGTTGGTGTTGTTATTATTATTAGTATTATCATTATTATTATTATTATTATTATTATTATTATTATTATTATTATTATTATTATTATTATTAATATTATTATTATTATTATTATTATTATTATTATTACCTCCGCCTTAGCGAATGCGAAGGTATTGTTTTCAGTCGTGTTTGTTTGTTTGTTTGTCCGTGGAAAATATATCTCAAGAACCGCTGGATGGATTCGAATGAAACTTTCATGGTTGTT
>NC_142931.1:49390661-49408161 GCF_046866305.1 Octopus bimaculoides | reverse complement strand
CATGAACATATTTACACTTTTATACATATACATTGGTTGACTAAATTCGTACCGGTTTCTCGATTAATACAAGAGCTCTAAACAAAATGAAAGCTATTAGAAAAGTGATAAGCCAAACAAATATTCAAACATACAACAAACAGCATTGAATAACAACATAGATACGCAAACATATTCACTATACATTGTAAATCAACACACGCTTGGGGACGAACGCTTCTAGGTATTTGTATTGCAAATGGTTAACAATAGCGTCGTCGGTTAAATATTTCTTGACGGGACAATAACTGATTTACTGAATTTCTGTAGGTTATGGAGAGAGAAGGGTTTCTTTAGCACGGTTCAGAATACATTTTACAAAAAACTTAATTCTTAGAGAACGGTTTTTTAATTTTTTTATTTATCTACTTGTTTCTTTACTATAATATATCGCCGAAAGATGTACGCACACACATACACAAGGCGCGCTCGTACAGTCAAAGCTGCAGATTCGGGCATTTTGTTATGTAACTAAACATACACACACGGACAGACACACAAGCATAAACAAACACACACACTCACATAGACAGATACACGCACATGCATGTGCATATAAGTATGTATATTTCTATGAGTGTGTGTGCGGGTGAGTATTGCTTTGTCAGATAAATTCGTACGTTTCTTTTGAATATCGTTTGAATAAACACAAAAACTATTTTTATCGTAGCATTTTAAGGTTTTATGTAGCTTTATGCAACTTTTGATTATCGTTTTTGAAATTTGAATAAAGTCATATGTGTCTTTTTAGACTTTAGAGTGCCATGTAGAAAATAATGAACATTTTCGCCACCTGCTTCTCTTCACTTTGAATCAAGCCTCTAAAGCTGACCAATCCGCTCGTGACATTTCTGTTGTATACGGAGAAGGCTCTGTTAGTGAAAGAAAAGTCGTTCTCACGCTTCAAAGAATGGCTATTCGATCTCACAACCTCTCCGCATTCCGGCCGACCATCTCAGTTTATTGATGATCGATTGAAAGAGCTCAAGCTTATCATCGCCAGTCACGTTCATTTGATGGGTAAGGTCCGACAACTCGGAACATGCGATCAACACTTCCTGAACAAGAGCGACAAACTCGCCTCCACGTCACTAAAATGACCAAAACCACAATTAAAAAGCTCGGCTGGGACGTTCTACAGCATTCACCATATTCTCCTGATATAGCGCTTTTTCATCTTTTTCGGTTTGCAAGGCGTTTCGTTGAGTCTGCCATGCGTTTTGTTGGGTCTGCCATGCGTTTCGTTGGGTCTGCCATGCGTTTCGTTCAACTAGGACGTGGAGCTCAAAATGTTGCTTGATGAATTCTGTGAATCAAAAGCCGGTGATTTCAACCGTCAAGATAGTGGAACGTTGGCAAGGAGTTGTAAACAACGAAAGAAAATATATCATTAAACGATTTATTAAAACTCTTAATGAAAAATAAAGGTTATAATAGACGGAAAAACAAAAACGAACGAATTTATATGGGCGTGTGTATGAATATGTTATAGGTAATGATGATGATAATAATAATAATAATAATAATAACAATAATAATAATAATAATAATAATAATAATAATAATAATAATAATAATAATAATAATAATAATAATAATAATAAGTCTCTGGGTGAGACTTGGATCCAACTTGTACAAATGCAAAGCAAAAGTCAAACATAAAATAATAATAATAATAATAATAATAATAATGATAATAATAATAATAATAATAATAATAATAATAATAATAATAATAATAATAATAATAATAATAATAATAGTGGAAGTAGTAGTAATAATCTCCCACCCTTTCCTTATTCTTTCCCTTTCACCGTTCCCTCTCTCTCTCTCACTCCTCTCCCTCCTTGACTCTCTCGTTGCTGACACGTGACGAAAGGGGATCCTTCTTTCTGTCCACTGGTCTTCCTTAAGAAAAGAACAGACGTGTTTTTTTCTGTCTCTTCATGACACTTCTACTTAGCGTTCATAATAATTTTCCTATCGTCTTGGCTCAACAGCTCTCACCGTTTGTTTTTACAGTCTTGTTCTCACTGTCCTGTTTTTGTTAACACTTTCAACCTCCGCAAAAAATTCCAAATTTTATTTAATTTGCTTTGCAGGAAGGACTGGTCCAACGAAGTCGCGTATTATCCTTGCCTTCGAAACGCAGAGTGGATGGAAAATGGACAACTGACGATAGACTAAACTCTTTATGTTGCATGTCTCGTTTCTCCATTTGTTTTATTTTGGTTGTTCGAAAAAAAGTTCGTTTTCTGTTTTCGTCTTTATGTTTTCGTCTCTCATCGTGTTTAACGTTCGTAAGGAAAGTGTATGCCCAAAAAGTAAATAGTAGCATTAATGGAAATATATATATATATATAAGTAAATAGTAGCATTATATATATATATATATATATATATATATATATATATATATATATATATATATATATATATATATATATAGTAGCATTAATGGAAATATACATATATATATATATATAATGAGTGTGATAAATTGAATATTAATTAGATAAATATCAATTTAAAACCAGTGGCCTAGCATATAGAAAAATCTGAAAATTCAGAAAAATTATATTCCATACAAACGCATTTCTTTATTTTGTATATTTTCATTTGTTTTGTCCGATTACGTTCTGGTGCTTGGTGAATTTTTCTTGAGAACATTTTTTTCCTTGTGGTCAGATCGTAGGTGATCTATCTCTAGCATAATGGATGTCCACTTAGTAGTCATCCCCTCTTATACGTATATATATATATATATATATATATATATATATATATATATATATATATATATATATATATATATATATATATATATATATATATATATATATATATAGGAAAATGAAAAAAAGCCAGAATGCTGAACTGGAAGCATATTTTAATAAAGATTTTTTCTAACCGGTTTTCATTGCGAAAAAGCAAATTATCAAGAAGAAGGAGAATGAAAATGTTTTTTTACAAAGAAGTACAAAATGAAGAAAATAATATATAAAACAATAATATATAAAAAAATAAATATACCCATACATTATATTGTCTTTGAGCTTTTGTAGTTCAATAGTAGTTCATGTATAAACTGGTAGGAAAAATAAGGATGCATGAGAGTTGAGAGTTTTGTTAGGTTTAAAAAAAGGGTTAAAAGTTTGCATCCTTATTTTTCCTACCAATCTTGTGGTCGATTCATTCAACTAAAATTTTAAGCTGGTGCCCCTGTATGGCCGCAGTCTAGTGACCCAAACAAGCAAACAATAAAAGATAATATGTGTATGTGTGTGTGTTTATGTGTGTGTATGAAGTCCTCTGTGTATCATACTTGATATAAACAGATCGCGAATATTGCGGTATTAATCCCAAAATAATACCTCCCATGGACGTGCTTTGTTTAAAAAGGGAATACATGTCGGTATCAGACACAAATCAGCCGGTAATAATACTAGGTATGCATTTCTGCCTCCCTGGGCATTATCAGTAGCATGTATTCACAACTGCATTCTGAGACGAAATCTGTCCTTGCCGATACAGGAGACTAATGAACAATTCATGTAACAATTATTCGTTTGGTTGGTTAAAAATCCGTTACAGGCAAGAGAAGCAGCTTTAAATTAAAATAGCCATCTCTGTATAATAAAGAATATAAATAAATCGAGATGTTTTGACATAAAGCAAGTTACATAGGCAGCTATTTTAATGGAAAACCGCTCCTGAAAACTGTGAATTCTGTTATGACGCTTTAGGTTATGGAAAAAATTCACGAAGTAAGTATATATAAAACGAAAGGAGCTATGCGGGAGTTACTCTGTACGTCTGTGAAGATCTCACACCTTTAACCCTGTTGTCACATTCAAGGTCGTCTGTGACATACAGACATTGCATATAAAACAACTTGATGTGGCAATATATTCACTATATCGTCCACCTAACACCTCCAACCATTGTTGTGAATTTGACGACAGTCTGAAAATGAGAAAAAGAATATTAATATTACTTTAAGTCGGCGAGCTGGCAGAAACGTTAGCACACCAGGCAAAATACTTAGCGGTATTTCGTCTGTCTTTATGTACTGAGTTCAAGTTCCGCCGAGGTCGACTTTGCCTTTTATCCTTTCGGGGTCGATAAATTAAATACCAGTTGCGTACTGGGGTCGATCTTATCGAGTGGCCCCTTCTTCTAAAATTTCGAGCCTTGTGTTTAGAGTAGAACAGAATATATACAGTATATCGTCCACATAATGCCTCCAATCATTGTTGTGAATTTGACGACAGTCATAAAATGAAGAAAAGAAGTATTAGTGAAGCTATATCAAAGCACTAATGTGTTTCCCATGGGTAACTTCAACTTCATCAATATCAGATGGGTCGAAGGTAACATAATCTCAGGAATGATACGCAAAAAAGAGAATCATACCGAATCCCTCGATATCACGAAGGGAATGTTTAGGAAACAAGTAAGTCTATTCCTGATAAGGGACAACAATATGGAACTTATTCACAATATGAAAATGGTGCAAGCGATTTTTATCAGACCACATCATAATGGAATTAGCAATGTAATGTCCGAAACTACTTTCGGGCCATACATAAAATCCACCCAAACTCTCTGCAGCATAGACTTCTAAGGGACTGATTGGAAATCGATTCAAAACAATATCCTGAAACTAAATTTGCTCAAAAGTCTCTCTTTGCATGTCAAATGATGAGACTCGAAGGATTTATGTCTACAATGCAAGCCATGTGCATTAAATTTTCTCTTAGAGAAGAGACAATACGCGCAAAAGCATTTCCCGTGGCAGAAGATTCTATACGAAACGATAGGTAACGGTCTCAAATTGCTCAAAGAAATAACTTAATGATAGTAAGAAGTTCCACCTCAAAAAGTTATTTTTCGAAACCGAAAATAAACTAGACTCTCTCATGAAGAAAAAGAAAAAGGGAGAGAAACTAGCGTAGTTGAAAATCTTAAAAGGAACCATAAAGCCTTTTACAAATTTTCACAAGAATCTGCCTCGGGGCTCCATAAGATAGAGCCACCGTTGCTAACGTCAAGATGATCAGTGAAATACTAAATAAATAATTCCAAAGTGTTTTCCCGTCCTTACTGAAAAATATACAAATAAACAACCCTGATAACTTCTTCTATACTAAAGATATACCCGGAGATGAGACAACCATTGATTATATCGGAATAAAAGAAAAGAATACAACATCGGTCACTGATGAACTCAGCAACGGACCTTCATGGTTCTCCAGTTATTCTCTTAATGAAATGCAAGAAATCTTTCGCAAAACTACTGCGGAAACTTTTCAGCATTTCCTCGCATACGGCAAACTGATCAAAATGTTGAAAGTGGGTGTACTATGCCCAATCCACAAATAAGGTAGCAGAGCAAATGTTAAGAATTACCAGCATATCTCTCTGACCTCACATGTCAGCAAATACATAAAATGCATTGTCAGAAAAAAAATTGATCACATTCTTAGAAAAAAAAAAAAAGTCATGCTGAGTGATACGCAGCATGGCTTCCGTCCAAGAACGAGCTGCATTACAGAGCAACTAGAATTTTATGACTGGTACTGAAATAACAGCTCAGCCATTCAAATGTAGATGCAAAATATTTCAACTTTGCCAAGGCCTTTGACAATCTCGATCACGGGATGATATGTTAGAAGCTGCATGACTAAGTATCATTGAAAAACTAGGTGAGTGGCTGCACGACGTTTTAAAAGATAAGCCTAATACAGTAGCAGTCAATGGTAATCACTGTAAGGAGACAGCAACTAATAAGTGGCGTACATCAGAGAACTGTACTGGGACCGCTACTCTTTATGGTGGCACTCTCAGCATGCTCACAGGCATACAAACCGCTAACTTCACCAGCTACGCTGATGATACAAGAATATCGCAAATAGTCAAGGACCTTGATGAGGCCTCAAACAACAGAAAGACTTGAAAATAATAAGGAAGGGAACTGAAGAAAATAACATGCTGTTCAATGCTAACAAATTTCAAGCCTTTCGCTATCGAACTACAAACAGATTGCAATCAGAATACACATGACCAGTAAGTATCTCAATCCCTGAGTCGTTGCATGATCTTAAAATCTACATGAGCAGTGATGCATCATTCTGTGTGCATATTGATAAGAGGGCAGCAGCAATGCACAAACAAATGATTGACTGGATTCGAAAGTCATTCCCACACAGAAACATAAACCATTCCTTTTGAGAAATTCGAGCTCAGTCACCGGATTACAGCTTCCAGTTATGGCCACCATACAACATCAAACTAACTGCGGAATTTGAGGCAATCCAGAGTCACTATACCAAGTAGATTGTCTTGGCGCAACAGACGAGCTACAAGAAGAGGCTAAAAGAGTTGAGAGTCTACTCCTTGGAAAGTACGTATGTAAAGATACACACACAAACACACACACACACACACACACACACACACACACACACACACACACACACACACACACATTTATACAGACATATATATGCATGTATGTATCAATTCGTTTTGACTAGGATTTTAAGCCTCGACTGGCGGCGTATTATTCTACAAGTCTACTCGAACTAGCCGTTAGTTGGCACTTGTAGTATGCCAACACGATCTTGACAATCAATTTTATTCTACTCCCACTGTTGATCCCCCTTATCAGCTAATATTTCGTTGGTATTCCTAAACTTCCTTAACTTAGCTTTTAAGTAATTTTTTCTACTATGAGCACAAGGCCTAAAATTTTGAGGGAGGGGCTACATGATTGCATCGACCCCAAAGCTCAATTGGTGCTTATTTTATCGACCCTAAAGGGATAAAAAGCAAAGTCGACAGAATTTGAACTCAGAACGTAAAATCAGAAGAAAAGCCAGAAAGCATTTTATCCGGCATGTTAACAATTCTTCCAAATCAGCTTTTACACCACTTCAATTTAATATGAACCTGTGTGTATATTCGTTTCTATATGTGTGTGTGCATGCACGCGCTTGTGTGTGGGTGTATGTATTTATGTGCGTGGGCTTTTATGTACTCTATTACCTTCAGTCAGTTTCTGCCCACAAAATTCCACTAACTTGGTGCAGGTCAACTCAAAGTTGTGGTCGATGAAACTCACCCATGCTACCACACGATGGTGTTGAACCTAGAATCATGTGTCTGGAAAACAAATGTCTGAACATACTAGAGATGCTTACATATGAGGCATGTACTACTACTACTACTACTACTACTACTACTACTACTACTACTACTGCTGCTGCTGCTGCTGCTACTACTACTACTACTAATACTATTGGTGCTACTGCTGCTACTACTGCCACCGCCGCCGCCACCACCACTGCTGCTGCTGCTGCAACTGCTACTACTACTACTACTACTACTACTACTACTACTACTACTACTACTACTACTACCACCACCACCACCACCACCACCACCACCACCACCACTACTACTACTACATAGCAACACGGAGTCCGACAATACACACTAGCACACACAAATATGCATCTACACACATACACACACACACACACACATTCTGACGCTCACCCGCAACATAAATACAACATCACAACATCACTCACAGCATCATACAGTAGAACAACGTACAGACATTATACTCGAATGACAATACGCTGTAACTCAATACACACACGCATACAGAAAGTAATCCACAATCTCTCAACACACACACTCACACACACACACACACACACACACACACACACACACACACACACACAGATACAAACAACAGTACAGAGTAACTGAACACCCACATACGTAAAACTCATGACACAAACACACGTCACCACAATTAAACGCATAATGACACACAAGTACACATACATACACACAAGTACACATACATACACACACACACACATGCACATATTACTGCATAGTAACTTCCGTTCTGGATTATTTCGTCTGGTATGTATATATTATGGTAAACAAGGGTTAATGTCTTGAGAAACTATTTTACATAACCAGAAGCAGCAAGACGTGCAATTATAAGAGGGTAGCGGTAGGTGCGTGTGTGCATGTCTGTGTGTGTATGTGTCAGTGTGTTTGTGTGTGTGTGTGTGTATGTGTTTGTGTGTGCGTGTGTATGGATGTGTGCTCGTGTCTGTGTGTGTATTTATGAAGTAGATCTTGATTACGTAGGAGGTGGTGATAGTGATCGCAATTTAATGACGATTCGAATGCTGAACATCACGCTTTTTATTATGCTGAAGACGGTGGTGTGGTATTGACACGGCTGAAGGGTATGTTGGTGACGGTAGTAGTGGTAATGATAACGATGATGATGGTGGTTATGGTAATGGTGGTAACGATCGTTGTCGTCATGATGATGATGATGATGATGATGATGATGATGATGGTGACGATGACGATGGTGATAGAGGTGGGGAGGGTTGTGATGGTGCTTGTGGTATGGTCGTGGGGGTTATGGTGGTCGTGGTGATGATTAGGAGGAAGAGGGGGAAGTTGACGATGATAATGCTAAAACGATAAACTAAGCAAGTATCGATCACTTAGGTGCAGTCAACTAAAGCAGTGAACTAAGCAACGAAACCAAACAATAAATTAGGTTAGTTTGCAGCACTTAGCTTCTCCGAACTAGAACGGTGAACTCAACAACTGGTTTTGATCACTTAGGTGTGGTTAGCTAAAACCGTGAACTAGATTGGTCTTGATCACCTCAGTACACGAAACAGAAACATTGAACTGAATTGAATTTTGCCATTTAGATTCTGTGAAATAAAACGGTGTGAAACTGGTTTTGACCCCTCGGGTGTGCTGTAAGCTATAGTAGTGAACTTGCCCCGTTAATGTAATTTAGATTCAGTGAAATAAAACAGTGAATTAAACTAGTTTCAGTCACTTAGCTGCAGTGAACTAAAGCAGTGAACTAAGCTAGTTTTGACCATTTGGGTGTGGTGTGCCTAAAGGGTGAAATACGCAGCTTTTAGTCAATTAGGTACAGTAATTTAAAGCGGTAAATTAGGCTTGTTTCATTACTTGGGTGCCTTGAACCTGAAGGGTGAATACGTTGTTTTCAGTCCATTAAATACAGTAATTTTAACAGTAATGTAAGCTTCTTTTATTGCTAAAATAGTGAACTAAAACCGTGATCTGATCATTATTAAAAATACATACATGCATACATATATACATATACATGCATACATACACACACATATACATACATACATACATACATACATACACACATACATTTCCACATCATAAAATAATAAAGCGCCCTCGGCGGCGCAAGAGAGAATATAGTTTGGGATTCACGAGTCGATTCCAGTAATTAAGACCAGACATGCTATCAATTTTTTTATAATTGGTTTCTGAGGTGCTTCAAGCTTTTTAATATTCTGGCTCGTGTAGGGAGACCTTCGCTCACCCTCACCATACAAGGTGAGCGAAGGTAGAAAAAAGAAGGATAATGGTTGGAGCATCTTTAGACTGGAAAGTCCTGAGGATCCAGGAGCACGCCCAGTGAAGGATTACTCAATAGATTTGGTTCAGTACAAACTAATTTTCTTTAACAAGATTAGGATTGACAGTGATTTCGAAGTTTCGGCCATCGTGTCGAAAATTTCTAGGGTAACCTGGGTTCTATTAAATGGTAATTTGACTGTATGGTAGGTTGTTGGGGTAACATAGTATGGAGAACTTTTATTGATTAAATTTTGGGAAGTGGTAATAGTTAGAATTTATTTCGTACATGTATAGCTTTGTAATTAGATGTGTATGTGTAGGTGTGTCGTTTTCAGTAACCCCTTAAAATGGAGCTCACAATAATAGCAGATACAAGGAAAGGGCTGTATATATAAACAACACAACATCTACAATACATAAAAAGCGTGAAAATAGAAAAAAGAAAATTATCTGGTTCAATCCTACCTCTCTTCAACATACAAGTCTCCACACCAAATGCCAAATTAATTTTTCAGATTACTGCAAAAACACTTCCACCCTAATCACAAGTATCAAACACCAATTAACAACATAAAACCGTCATATTCAATAACTAAAAATTTAGGAAAAAATCCAGCCAATATCAGGCAAAAGTACTCTAAAACCGAAAACCAAAAACAGAAATAATAACAACAATTTCAATTGCTGAACATCTTCATCCTGCCTTCTAGAAGAAAACTGCCTCTCAAGCAATATTGTCTATGATACAATGGTGACCACGAATACTACACCAACTATAAGTTCTACATGTATAGAGTCTATATCAAACCAGTTCAAAACACGATAGAAAAAACACACAAACTTTTCACAGCTCAAGCAAGATGAATAATACTTCTTTATTCAAGCAGATATGAGTATTAAAATATAAAAATTCTTCAATTACAATAAATTAGAAAATATTGTTACACGCACAACCTTATAAAGGTATTAACAAACTATGCCAACACTGTATAAATGAATCGTATCACATTCTTCTGTTCATGTATCAAACTCTGAACCGAAACTCCGAGTTAGTCTCCTCGTGTAAGTACAAAATCATTAAAACAAAGAACATTTGAAGCCTGTAGTTTTTTCTATTGGCTAAATATGAAAATACCCCCACCACCCTTCTCCTATCAAAACTGTCATTACCATCGACTACCTCCATGATAATCTTCTAAAATAATCTTCCCACATAATCTTCTAAAATAAGTCCACTCACCCACGAAAACGCAAGCATACATTTATGCTAGAAAAATAGGGGAACAACCTGGCTTGGAATTCTTGCGCATTTTTTATAATGCAAAACTTTTACACATTTTAATAAATACAAATAACACAACGCATTATAAAACGTTCCCATGCCTGATACCGAATATAAGAAATATTTTTAAAGAGCAGCTTACAAAGGTTCCTTTAACGCATACTTTAAATATAATAATACAAATAACAACAAAATATCTTCAAGGACGATGATCCACTAGAAAGAAATATGCTGTCCAACAACCTTTAAACCTACATACAAACTGTAGCGAACATTAGAACAGATGTTTAGCAAATTCTTCAAATTGATAACACTGTGACATAATTAAGTGATAACCAGTACTCTCTAAATATGAACTGGAAACATCATAAATAATGCCAACGTGCCAAACAAATAAGCCACAACATCCGCCTACATTCTTTTGTGAACCCTTAAATACCAATTCCCTAAAAGTTAACATACCAAGAAAACATATAACTATTAAGGTTAAAATACTGGAGTGAACTCTGGGATTTAACCTCCACATTTTCAAAACAAAAGGTAACCATATTTGAATAGGCGCGGGCGTAGCTGTTGGGTAAGAAGCTTCCTTCCCAACCACATAGTTCAAGGTTCAGTCTCACTGCATGACACCTTGGGCAGGTGGTTTCTACTAAGCTCCGGACCGACTAAAGTCCTGTGAGTGAATTTGGTAGACGGAAACTGAAAGAAGCCCGTCGAATATATGTATATACATATATGTGTGTGTATGTATGTGTGTGTGTGTGTGTGTGTGTGTGTGTGTGTGTGTGTGTGTGTGTGTGTGTGTGTCTTTGTATCTGTGTTTGTCTCTACCACCACTTGACAACCAGTGTTGGTGTGTTTACATCTCCGTAACTTAGGAGTTCGGCAAAATTAACTAATAGAATAATTACCAGGCTTAAAAAATAAGCTCTGAGGTCAATTCATTCTCGGCAGTGCCCCAGCATGGCCGCAATCTAATCACTGTAACAAGTAAAAGATAAAAACAAATGATACTTTTAATATCTAAATAAAACCAACACCGACCAAACTTTGTGACAGTTCTGCTAACAACCTTGCTATATTAGCACTTCCCCACATTTAATCAATAAAAATTCACCATATCACCACAAACAGCATGATTATTATTCAATGGAACTCAGCTTACTCCGCAAAACATTTTAAGTTAACAGAGACTAAGCTAAGATGAACTTAAACGATTTACAGGGCTTAGCTGATCGAAACTTCGAAGTCAAAATCAATACTATTCTTGTTAAAGAATAACATACATACATACATACATACATACATACTGTTGTGTCGACGCCCCCAAGCGAAGAAGTAGGCTCGACCAAGACATATGATTAGAGGTAGTCTGACCGTGGTAGGAATTGACTAGCGGTTGACTGACAGTGAACTGACAGTTGAGTAACTGTTGAGTAGCAGTTGAGTAGACATCATCCGCAGGTGCTATATAGTAGTAGCTTGAGACATAATGCATACATACATATATATATATATATATATATATATATATATATATATATATGCATATATATATATATATATATATATATATATATATATATATATAGCGGATTACCCTTCGTTTGGTCTATTTCTATTACTACTTCCGAAATATAGGATACATATATAGCCAGGATTTTATCTACTCCGTTCGCTAATTTAAGATTTTTATTCTCATACACAACAACCTCAACTGCTAACCGTAAGCTATGAAACAATATTTTCAGCTTATCAAACTTCGATATGGGTAAAATTTACATCCTTCTACCACTATTGTCTATGAAAGTTGGATTTTTTTTACACCTTCTACGGACTGATTGACGCTTACTACCTTCCTACACTTTTATCCTTGGATCTTACCTTTACACACACACACACACACACACACACACACACACACACACACACACACACACACACATGTTTATAAGAAATCCTTATTTTCTAATTTTTATTTCTTCCCTAAGGAGGAAAGTACAGTGTCTGTGAAATTCGTAGTCCCTTCGAAAACCGTGACATTGACGTTCTCCATAAACAGCCGTAAGGAAAAAAAAAATCCAGATGTAGAATTGTCTGAGTACGAAGAACTGAACATAATGTTTAGTGCGGATTGTGATGTTGAGTTGATTCAACACGTATCAATCAGAGCAACAGAACGAGTGAGTCTATTGTGCCTGAGTAGAGGTGGTACAAGGCTAGTCAATTCCGAGACATTGTTCAGCAATCACCGTTTCGCATATTGAGCAGTAAAGGTAGGGATGAACCGAATGTAAACAATGTCCCTAGCTTCCCCTTTGTATTCCTTTTCCACCTATTTTGAGTCACTAGCATGTAGAAAGTGTGTCACCTCATCCTTAAACTGTTCTTTTTCGGGTATATATAAGTAAGTAAAAGTTCCTCCATTTTTGACAATCCAAATATATATTACTCAGCCCCGCCTTATGTGTGCTGCCTTTACCTCCTGGCACCCTCTAGAATGGATCCGACAAACTGGAAATTGAATGAATCCGACACTGGAAATTGGATGAAGCCGACACTGTCGTCCTCTCATGCTGGCGCAGCTCTCATATGTTCCAGTTCAAGTCGAGTATTTCCAATGTTTCCAACCTCCACAATAAAGACTCCTCTGTAGAAATCTACAGAAAATATTAGGGTGCGGGCTTCCTTGGCACTCCGAGTCACGTGGTAATATACAGCCTGACCACTGAAGATATGCCACCATATACGAGGGGATGCCGAAAAGTTCCTGGCTTTGGTTAAAAGAAAATATAGAAGGATCAGTTAATTATGATTTTATTCAACATATCCCCTCTCAGATTCACATACTTATTGTAGCGGTCCTTCAGTTTTTATAAGCCCTGTAAATGAACTCGGAATTTTGGGCTTCCAACCTGGCCTTTCGCGATACATTTAAAGCCAGGAACTTTTTAACATCCTTTAGTATTGTAATATTTTAGGTAGCTACCAGGCCAGGTAGTAATAACTGTACGCTTTGGACCGGTCTAAATTGACCAAGCACTACCAAAGTCATATTTGGTGTCGACCATATATGAACCTATAACTGCTGAATCAAACATGTTCACTGCCTTTAATGAGAAACTGTATGCAAGCTACTTCGGACTAGGTAGCACATGTTACGTGCAGTCCATCTAAGATCGAATAGCAGCTTCATTTTTTGCTGTAAATACGTAGTAGGCGATGCTTTTTCTGTCCTCTTTTACTCAGTTGACTAGCATCTCCTCAAGTCTTCTCTTCAATATTGCTATATCTTTACTGAAGCTGGCATAGACTGTTCTGAATTTTCTTTCTAGTGAGACCAACCACGTGTTATTAATAATTACATGTGCCAATTTTCGCTTAACTGATTTGCTTAACAGGTTCTTAAACATTTCCGTGTCAGGAAATATGTATTTACCTTCCAGTCTTCTGCTCCCTGCTAATAACTTTTGTTTTAAGTTGGCTGCACAAATCACTAACTTATGGATTCCGTAATCAATAATTCATTCAGATAGGTTGCGCTAATGACAACTCTAACTATAACGTAAATGACTATCCACATTGGTGTATTCAGATAATCTGGATACTATCTAACAGGCATCCGTAATTACCTGACCTGTTTTGCAAGACCTATACACTCTTTTTATAGCTACTTCTCCCGCTGAGTACCTCCACACATTTGAGACGCCATTTCAGTTATCCAATAACACTAATATGTGTGAAAAGTTTCTAGGGAAGCTACTACGTGGCTGAAGAAACGAGGTATTCCATCAATTGGGGTATCGTCGGTTGCCAGTCTGAAAACGGCAGCACAACAATTACTACTCTCGTTCCGGATAAACTGTCCAACCACTAGGATCTAAAAGGGTTGAGTTTATCTTGAGATCTCTCTTTCCGCATAAAGCAGTTTCATAGAACTCAGTCCGAAAACAGCCGAAAGCGACATATATCTGATAGGTGACCAGAGGTAAAGAGAGTAGATGCGTTTCAGAAATCCTGGAGTAACTGATGGCGACCAGATCTAAGCTTTTGCGAGGTAACATCGTTCCGGTGATATCTCTGCTTCTGCTTCTACGCTGAGCCCAGACCACGAACATAGATACGTCACAAATGTTGGCTTGTGAAAGAGTGAGGAAAGGCTACGTACATTGTCTTAACTGCTAGTAATCTGGGATTTTAGGGCTGTTCGACCTGGAATTTCCAATGTATCTCTAAAGCATCTTTACCATGGAGTATGTTATAAATTTCCTGCATAGAATGGAAACCTCTTCAGGAGTCCTATTTAGATCCCTGATGTCGTCCTACTTTTGTCTAATGGCGGAGTGCCTGCCCTATGTCTTATGGCATTGTTTTTGTGAGAGAACTTCACTAATTCACTGTTTTCTTTTCGGGCAACAGTGAAATAGTGAAAGGTTAATTGTTACTTTTGCTGTTTTTGTTTTTATTGTTCTGTCTTGTTTTGTTTTCTGCTGCTGTGGCAGTTGTAGCCGTTTCTGAGTCTGCCCCCTTTACCACTGTTGTTATAGATATTGTTCTTCTTATTTTTGCAACTGCTTCTTTTACAGCTGCTGTTACTAGTGTTGCGGCTGTTATAGCCATCTTGCTTATTTTTAAATGAATTTCATTAACTCTCTATTCTCCTTCCGAGCAGCATTGAAATTGTAAAGAATTGTTTGATTTTGTTGCTGTTCTTCTATCTTCTGTTTTTTGTTTTCCTCTTCCGCTTTACTTGTGGTCGTTAGAGTAGAGTTGTAATAGTTGTTGTAATTGCTCCTATTGTAATTGTTACTCCCATTGATGCTGCTGTTACTACTGATGTTGCTGTTATTGATCTTTGTTGCCAATGCTGTTGCTACAGTTGTTATTGTTGTTCTTAGCTAGTTTACTAACTTCTTTGCTTCTTCATGTTCCTTTGATTAATTTGTAAGACTCAGGGTTGCCAAGTATTGGACATCGTGAGCTGGTTTTCGCCGTGTCATATCACTCTAATTTAGACGACTTTCATTTTTCTACTTTTTCTCTGTTTCGATGTAATCGACCGACCCCTCACCATAAATTACTTGCCTAGTGCCAAAATTTGAAACATTATTATCATTTCTTTGAGTTAAGGATATGATCCGGTAGACACGTTATGGCACTGGAAGAAATACTTAGTGACACTTCTTCCCACTTTACGCTCAGTATTTTAGTGCCACCGAGGTTGACTTTGCATTTTGTTTCGGGGTGGATAAAACAAGTACGAGTTGAGTACTGGAATCGAAGTAATCGATTAAACACCTGCCAACAAAATTTCAGGCATCGTGCATATAGAAGAAAGACTATTTTGGTTGGGTTTGTATACGAGGGTATTTTACCGTGTCTTCCTTCTTGAGTGACATTTTCGTTGTGACTGTTGTAGTTCCTCGATTTTTCATACAATTATTGCCGTTGTTGTTGCAGTGTATTTAGTCGTATCTGTAGTTGTGATGTAGGTAGCTGTAAGGGACGTCACTAAGCACACACACACACACACACACACACACACACACACACACACACACACACACACACACACACTCTCTCTCTCTCTCTCTCTCTCTCTCTCTCTCTCTCTCTCAGTGCAGAGATCAATAAATCAATCGAGCTTAGCATTTCGGCTTCCTGTTTTGACCACTATCTTCATTTATCCGCACTCCTCACTGCAGAATCATTTGGGAATATCACTGTAATCTTCAGATGTAACAAACATTTAGAACGTGCCCATCGAGTTTTGTTGGGTGCGGGTTTATTCCAAATAATCTTATGATATTCTCCGAACAATCACATCAATCTGGCTTGATCTGCGTAAAGTGACAGAACTGTTGCAACCCACATACGAGTACACAGCAGTATCAGTATGGATTCTTTCAAGATGCATGCTGTTGTAATGATTCTAAGTCTCTCCTGCACACTTTGTCACATTGCTACATTTGTATCGTGTTGTCCACCTATCACATTTTTCCACAGTCTATATTGCTTCCATTTTGAGCTGGTGTGGTATATTCCAGTCTCCTAGTTTTCAACGTTTACGTATTTGTACGAAACCTTACTTTTGATGGTACCGATCACCCTACCCCTTTCAATAACACCATAGCATCATGACGTCAAGAGCCATGCTTTATGCTTGTTGAAGATCTCGTTTTCATCCTCAAGCAAATATTGCTATTTCTTTTTGCTCGTTGTAGTTGCTGTTTTTGTTTCTGGTGTTATTTCTTTCTTGGTCAGCTTGAGATGATCACAGAGATTCGTGCCTGCACACTGCTGCTAGATTTATTGTTATGGGCAGTGGAGAAATTGTTATTTGTGAAGTGGGGACGGTGACGGCAATGGACTTTTCGCTTTTTTCTTCCGCTTCGACAAAAATAGGGCTGGTAAACCAGCTTGCAACTGGACTGCTTTGCCTGACAGTGTAAAGGATTAGGGCGAGGAGGGAAAGATTATCTATTGTAATCGATTTAGCTTTCTCTATTCTCTTTCTCTAATCTGGCTATTTCGAAATTTCATTTTTGAAAAGTAATTAACGCAGGATATTTTGGACGGGACATAGAAGCCTGATTTCTTTAGTAGTAGTAGTAGTAGTAGTAGTAGTAGTAGTAGTAGTAGTAGTAGTAGTAGTAGTAGTAGTAGTAGTAGTAGTTAAGAAGTAACTAAAGGAAGAAAGGGAGG
>NC_142931.1:49363161-49388161 GCF_046866305.1 Octopus bimaculoides | reverse complement strand
GCAGTCACATTATACATCCGCTTTTCGAACCAACAAGTGAATCCCTACATAGTTGATTAACCTGCCCGAAATAACAATGAAATTTTCCTCAAATCAAACTTAGAGAACAAAGGAAACAGTGGATGACCCACAATACCATATATGCGCCCCCTCATCATAGGCTTTTTCCTCATAACATTCTCTAAAATGGATATTGCTTAAAGCAATTTTCAACGAGTAGATTCAGATTATATTGGAATTAGTTCCGAAAAAAATTTTCAGGCGAGTAGGAAGAATTTTTGATAATTCACATGAGTCAACTTTATTTCCTTATAACTTTCAGAAAAAAGAAGTGGGGGTATGTTTTAAGGAACATTTTTTATAACTACCTTTGAGATGGTATCGATTTCGATTATATCATAATTTAACGTAATACAAATAAGCAACTGGTGGTGGTGGTGGGGCATACAGACTGATACACATCACAAAGTATTTTTCAAAATTTCGAGTTTCATTTTATAGATATATGTGTGATGTGTGTCAGCATTTATGTGTGAGTCCCCACCAAATTTTTCTTTCTATTTTTTTTTTCTTTTCACATTAAATTCCTATATAATTCCTAATCCATCTGAAAGGTATTTGGAGAAAATTTCATTAAAAAGATATCAATATTTCCGAGAGTTATGAGGAAGTAGAATCGGGGATCCATACATGTGCAGTTATGCTCTGCAAAACTATGCCTGGGAAAAGTCAGGACTTGCATAGCCAAGAATTTTATGTTCTTATGTATACTCAATCAGGTTAAACAGACAAAAAAAAAAGCTATTACCTTTTCTACCATCCTTTTCCATTCCTTCATTTCATTTTTGTTACATTCCAGGATGGTCATTTATGTTTTTTGTTTTTGCCAAATAAACACACGCTCTTTACTTCGGTTTTATTATTGTTCTTAGTTTAGTGTCCATTTTCTGAAATCTTTTATCACACATCCTGTGGGCTCTTCAGCGACTCTTCATCCAATGTTTCACCTGTTTATTTTGAAAAAAAAAAAAAAAAAAACATCCCCAAATACAACAATATCTGTTTCAACACACGATTTCACCTCAGAAATCTTGCAATAAAATACTTAAGCATTTCAATTTTTAAAATGTTAATATTATCTTATATATGCTTAGCGGTATTTCATCTGTTTTTACGTTCTGAGTTCAAAGTCGACTTTGCTTTCATTCTTTCGGGGTCGATAGATTAAATACCAGTTGCGCACTGGGGTCGATCTAATCTACTGGCCCCCTCCCCAAAATTTCGGGCTTTGTGCCAAGAGTAGAAAAGAATATTATTTTATATATTTTTCCAAGCATCGTTTTTCACAAACTGATTGATAACTCAGTGTGACGTAAGCCAAGACAAATAGTTGACAAGCTGAAATGGTTCTGGCTCCGTATTCTGTGCTGTATTTTAAACATTGCCAGGGCGTTTTTAACACTCAGCGACGTCGACAAAACCACAAAGGTGTCTTATGTCCGGTACAAGCAACCTTGCTCGAGAAGCGAGCCGCTTGAGACATACTTAATTACCCGAAGAAAAATTCAATGCAATTTTTCCTTAGACGAGCCATTCAGAAAATTCCGCAGGCTGCAGTTTGCCTATAGCTGCTTTACGTGATGGAGTGACATTTTAGGGATAGCAGCCAAATCTTCCCCAAATCACTAAGACAGTGATTGGCGGGAGGAGGAACGGAAGTTACTTAACAGAAAAAAGTAGGGATCTTTTCTGTTGCCAAGCCTTCAAAAATTAAAGTTTATCGAAAATCTTAAAATTTGGTACATTAATGTAGTTTTCCAAACTGAATTGTTGAAGATATTTCCCTTATTCCAGAATTAAGAAAAAAAAACAACTTATAGTGGTTTAAAGTTTGATCATTTTCACCGAGTCAAGAAATAAGATTTGGAAGCTGTCATTTTGTGCGTAGCTGCACATTTTGTCAACAACCTGAAAATAGTACATGTTGTCAATATTTGTATTCTACACGCGGAAAAGGAGTTAACAACAAGTAGTTAGCATTTTAAAGCTTCCAATATGCACTCTATGCGATAAACAACACATTACAAATTATATAATTCTCAAAACAAGAGACTTATCTAAAAACAAAATCAAACAGATTAGTAAAATTTCCAGGTGGGTAAAACAGTAGAACACAGCGTCAACAAGAGCTTTCAATATATTTCGCAACACGTGCTTTCTCGCAGACAAAAGAGTTCTCATGTTCGGCTTGTTACTATGGAAACAGGCATGAATGTGGCTTACGATTGGCTAAAATCACCCAAAATTTTCAAACTTTAATATTTATTAATTTATGGCGAAAATGATTTTCATGGCATTGATTAGCCTATAATAGTGTATCATTACATAGAATATGAAATCAATTCGAACGTAAACTGACCTTGGCAGCCAAACAGAAAAGATCCAAAAATAGTTTTAGTATTCTGTGTGTGGTTGTGTGCTAAGAAGCTTGCTTCTAAACACACAGTCCCACTGCCTGGTACCTTAGGTAAGTGTCTTCTACTATAGCCTCTGGCCGACCAAAGCCTTGTGAGTAGATTTCGTAGATGGAAAGTAAAAGAAGTCAGTCGCATACATCTTTATGTATATATCTATGTGTGTGTGTCTTTGTGTCTCTGTTTGTTCGCCACCACCACTCGTCAACGGGTGTTAGTGTATTCACGCACCGTAATTAAGCGGTTCGTCAAATGTATCCGAAAAAATAACTACCAGGCTTTAAAAAATAAGTCTCATGGTTGATTTGTTCGACTAGAACCCTTCAAGGCGATGCCCCAGTATAGCTGAAGTAAAAAGATTATCGAAAGTAAAAAATAAAAGCTAAGAGATATGTACACGGATATGCGTGGGTGTGGCAGGGGTGCGAAGGGGTGCCTTGTCTGAAAGAAAAACACAAACAAAATTTTAAAATAAAAGAATCGGGCACGACGTGAACAGTTTTAATAAGTCCTCTCGATCATGCTGACCTGTGACTAAACAACAACGACTAGCGCGCGCACATAGACACACACGCATACACACACACTCTCTCTCTTTCTCTGTCACTCACACACGCGCACACTCTCTCTCTCTTTCACACACACGCACACTCACTCTCTCTCTCTGTCACGCACAAACTGTTTCTCTCTCTCTTTTTGTCACACACACATTCTCTCTTTGTTTCACGCACACTCTCTCTGTCACACACACACACACACACACACACACACACAAACTCTCTCTCTCCCTCTGTCACACATACATACACACATACACACTCTCTCTCCCTGTCAAACATCACACACACATACACACTCTCTCTCCCTCTGTCACATATCACACACATGTCCCCTGTGTGTAGCCCCTTGTGGGTAGTAAAGAAATAACACACACATACATACACACATACACACATACACACATACATACATACATACATACACACATACACACATACATACACGCATACACACATACACACATACACACACACATACACACTCTCTCTCTCCTTCTGTCACATATCACACACACACACACACACACACACACACACACACACACACACACAAACATCCACTCTCTAAATATTCATGTTCTTCCTCCCACGTCCATACAAACAATCTCCCACTTTCATTCAGTATCGTTCGGTCACTTCATTCATTCATTTAAAATTCGCCCTCATTGTGTTTATCCTTTCCTTTTCTCTCTATCTTTCATTCAATCCCACTTAACTAACTGCAATCCTGCTTATTTTATTCAATGCCACTCGACTACGCATGCGCGCATACTCACACATACACCCACACAAACACACACATGCATCAACTCTCTCTTTTTTTCTCTATCTTTCCCTCTCTCAGACACACACACAGGCACCCACGCCCATACGCGCACGCACACAAGCACATGTATTCACACACACACACACACACACTCACAATGGAAGCTCCTTACTAAATTAACGGCTGTTGCTATCAAAATTGGTGGATGCCAAACACGCTCAGAATATATCTCCACTAATGTTATCAGCCGGTTATTGTTATGTAAAAATCTCTCATAGTGATCGCATTAAATAGTCCACTTAGTCCCCTTCTAATTGGGTTTTGGACCCATTTACTTGCTACCAAGCGATTGTTCTACCTTCTTTGGAAGCAACGATAATTTCAATAAATTAAGGATTTATGGTTTATGGTATTTAAAATAACTTATCTTATACTTTGTTGTTGAAATATGTCTTCACGCATTTTTGATTTTCTTTTCACAAATATATGACATTATAAGTATGTATGTACGAGTAGAGGTGCAATGGCCCGGTGGATAGGGCGCGGACTTACGGTCATAGGATCGCGGTTTCGATTTCTACACACGGCGTTGTGAGTGTTTATTGAGCGGAAGCACCTAAAGCTCCACGAGGCTCCAGCAGTGGATGGTAGCGAACCCTGCTGTACTCTTTCACCACAACTTTTTCTCACTCTTACTTCCTGTTTCTGTTGTGCCTGTAATTCAATGGGTCACACTTGTCACTGTGTCGCGCTGAATATCTCCGAGAACTACGTTAAGGGTACACGTGTCTGTGGAGTGCTCAGCCACTTGCACGTTAATTTCACGAGTAGACTGTTCCGTTGATCGGATCAACTGGAACCCTCGTCGTCATAACCGACGAAATTCCAACAACCTTTTAATGTGCATCTTTTATCTAACAAAAAATACATGTAAGATGGCCTTCTCTCTCTCCGTTTTGACGCTGAGTATTTGCTTGTATGATCAAATGAGCTACCTGCTCACAGAAATAATAAATAATCCTTTCTATTACAGGCACACATTTCGGCAGAGAGGATTATCGATTACATCGACCCCAAGAATCAACTAGTACATATTTTATGTACCCCAAAAGCAAAGTCGACCTTGGCGGGATTCGAACTTAGAACGTAAAGACTGACGAAATGCCACAAATCATTTTAATTTTTTTTTTTTTTATACTCCGGCGCGTTAACTATTCTACCAGTTCCCCCGAATTGCTGAAATAATAAATAAGGTTTTTTTTTTTTTCTACTCTAGATACAAGGCCCGAAATTTTGGGAGAGCGGGGCCAGTCGTTTAGATCGACCCCAGATGCAACTGGTACTTAATTTATCGACCCCGAAAGGATGAAAGGCAAAAATCGACCTCGGCGGAATTTGAACTCAGAACCTAAAGACAGAAGAAATATCGCTAAGCATTTCACCCTGCGTGCTAACTTTTCTTATTTCTTTATTGCCCACAACGGGCTAAACATAGAGTGGAGAAGCAAGGACAGACAAGGGGATTAAGTCGATTACATTGACCCCAGTGCGTAACTGGTACTTAATTTATCGACACCGAAAGGATGAAAAGCAAAGTCGACCTCGGCGGAATTTGAACTCAGACGAAATACCGCTAAACATTTCACCCGGTGTGCTAACTTTTCTGCCAGCTCGCCGTTTTAACAAATAAAGACTTTTTAATAATGGATTATACCTGTGATTTAAAGTTCCAACCATACTGCACCACGCTCATTCCGCCATAGAATTACGTTAAGAATTCAAGTGTCATTTGAAAGTTCAGTACTTTACATATTAATTTAAAAACGTGTAATTTATTAAAAAAATATACTATTTTTTAAAAACGTGCTATTTGTAAAAAAATGTTCTATTTATATATTTTTTAATTTCATTTAATATATGTATTATTCAATTTCTTCAGCTTCAGACAGACTTATGATCAAAAGCATTTCAACCATGACTATTCCGTTTGACTTCTTTCTAGTTTTGTATGAGCAGAGAAACGAATACATATCTCACACTGTGAGTGGTTTCCTAAGATGTCAGGGGTGATCTGACTATTATTTCTAGCACTTAGAACAAACCTATAAAGGTTCACTTATTGATATATGAAACCATTATATAAATGAATTCAGGTAGACATAAATCGTCATTTGTTTATTACCTTTAATACATAGTCGCTTGGTGCCTATAGTGGAGCCCATTTTATCCAAAGCATCCGTACAGGGTCACTAGTGAGATGATAAAATCCCCTTTTCTTCCAGACCACAGAGTCGCCGCAAAGATTCAAGGCTGCTACTGTTCCTCTTCTGTTATATATGTTATATACATATATGAAATAATTACAAAGAATACGGAAAGTAGTACACCGTCTAATTTTTCTTTTAAATTTATAGTTGGCCAAACAGCATATTTATTTGATTAAATTGACCGACACGTGTTTCTATTGCAAGGAATATGTGCAGTTGCGCAGGCAACGCAGCATAATCTGCTGGGCATCTTCATTACAACGAGCAACTAAAGCGCGGTCTACCGTTAAATGGAGAAACTTACCATCAATATATTTCTGAAGGACATCAGGGTGTCATCTTACACACACACACACACACACACACACACACATACGCGCGCGCGCGCGTAAACACAAACACATACACACATGTTGACTGTTCCATGTTCACTGATGATTGACGTCTCTCTGACCTTCTTTGTTGTCAAAAGTATATCTGATTCTCCGTCTATGATTGCTCAAATCAATATTGAGTTCTGACGCAGATCTATACATACATATTAGGTATATGAAAAATGTTCGCACCTCTCTACTGTCAGTTGCACATGATTCTTTTCACGCCCTTTCAGTGGAAAGCTACGTTCAATTTTTTTAATCGTAGCATGTTTACGTCTATAATGTATAGTTAGTTATATGGCTGAAAAACTTGCTAAACCGGCTTTCCTGAAGAGAGCGTGAAAAACAAATCGATCGTCGGGATTTCATGATTGAGATGCGCTTTGCCTTTTAAATAACACATATGTATACACAAATATATGCATTCATGCACGTATGAGAAATAAGTATAGGCAATAAGGAACTCAGTAGGATAATATAAGAATCGAATAATTTTATTTGATTGATAATCGAAAATTTATGATGTTTGCGTATATGTGTGTGCATGCGTTCGTGCACGTATATGTGTGTATGAGGGGACAAACGAAAAGTAAAAAAAAAAAAGATACTTAAATGTTGTTTGGAGTTACAGATGTTATTATTTAAAACAGTTAGATTCGGCTCCATGTAGCATTTTGTTTCGCAGGCATTTTATAGACACCTAGCTCATTGAGGGTCAGTTAACCGAATGAAGAGATACAAGAAATTGAAGACGGTGGTGCTGTTACCAGTGAAATTGACATTTCTACTACAACAGATGCATAAAAAATGAGGATTACTTGAACTGCGTGACTGGAGAGGAAGCTGGAAGCGGTGTGGTGTATGCACAGACCAACAAATACACACACACACACACACACACACACACACACACACACACACACACACGCATACACACACACGCACACATGCACACACACACGCATACACACACATCCACACACACATGCACACACACACAGATGTGTGTGTGTGTGTGTGTGTGTGTTTGTATGTGTGTAGTTATGTGTGTATGATTACATCATGAAAATGTAAAAAACGCTTCGAGTTAATGTGAAATGAGTCTCGAAATGTATTTACCAGTGAATATTAACATAAATAATTGGGTTAAAAAAACTCTTGTGGGGTAATAGGTAAAATGCTACCAAAGAAACCGAAGCCATATCTTATGTGGGAGTGTATTATGTATGTATGTATGTATGATTGTATGTATGTATGCATATCTATCTATCTATCTATCTATCTATCTATCTATC
The DNA here is from genome assembly GCF_046866305.1 of Octopus bimaculoides. Taxonomy (NCBI): domain Eukaryota; kingdom Metazoa; phylum Mollusca; class Cephalopoda; order Octopoda; family Octopodidae; genus Octopus; species Octopus bimaculoides. The sequence continues at coordinate 49,380,422 of NC_142931.1, read as the reverse complement.
TATCTATCTATCTATCTATCTGCATATATATGGGTGCAGGCGGGGCTGTGTGGTAAGAAGTTTGTTCCCGAAGTACAGTACATGGCTCCGGATTGTCACACTGCGTAACTCCTTGGGCGGATGCCTTCTATTATAGAGAGGATTTGGTAAACAACTCTACGCCCGATGACGCCGTTGGAACTGCTAACCAGGTGTGACTCGAACACCATCGAACAAGAGCATAAGTTTATCTACTATACATATGTATATGTCCGTGTGGAGGTGCGTGGTTTAGTGGTTAGCGGTGATGGACTCATGATCCTAAGATTGTGGTTTCGATTCCTGGACTAATCAAAATAAGCAATAGGATATCAAATAGTGATGCATTACGACCGTTGCAGTCGAAGGAATCTACTTCAGTAATGTTTTTGGAGCCTGATCCTTAATCCATACTGATCTCTCTTGTCGAACCGCTACTTTACATTTACACAAACACACCTACACCGGTAGAGGAGAGAGGCAAGAGGAGGAGGTTAGATGAAGAGAAGGAGGTTAGATGAAGAGGAGGAGGTTAGATAAAGAGGAGGAGGTTAGATGAAGAGGAGGAGGTTAGATGAAGAGGAGGAGGTAAGATGAAGAGGGGAGGAGATTTGAGCCCATGTGACGCAAGGGATCGAAGACAAGATTAATCCCTGTTCACGGCGCAAACGGCAGTTCGGATGGCCCCTGTGCAAGGCCAATCGGGACACGGACAGGTGTTGCAAAGAGTGACCGGTAGAGCGGAAATGGCATGGAACCGGGGTGTCATTGCTGAAGCAGATGTCTCGGAGGTGTTCCACGAACCGGTCAGCCAAGTGGTGTCTCGTTTGTCCAATGTACAGAGAATGACAGAGAGAACAGGAGATGCAATAGATGACATTGGTAGAAATGCAGGTGAAGGAGTCGATGATGTGATAGGGTCGATGATGGATGCCGGTGAGGAGGGTGGTGTTGGAGAGGTAAGGGCAAGTGCGGCTGCGTGGGCGTGGGCAGAGGAACGAGCTAGGGGGGAGGTTGGGTTGGGGAAGAAGCTGTAGACCAAGAGGTACCGTAGGTTGTGGGCTCGTTTGAAGGAGGGGAGGCGTCGGTTAAGGAAGATGTGTGAGGTGGAGGGGTCGGACTGGAGACGCCGGAAAGCTCAGAGAATGGTGCGTTGGAGAGGAGGGGAGTGGTAGGTGAGGGGAAAAGGGAGGAGGGAGACGGCAGAGCGGGTTCTTGGGGAGAGGGCAGATGCATGGTCCGCGGAACGTGCTCTGACAAGGGCAGTGTGGATAGTGGTGAGGTGATATCCCCGTAGGATGAAGTGGCAAGCCATGAGTTGAGACTGAGTCTCAAAGTCATGGTTATCACTACAGATCCTGCGTAGACGGAGGAATTGGGAATAGGGGATGGAAATCTTGGTGTGTTTAAAGTGGGAGACGAATCGACCATGAAATGTCAGGAAGTATGAGGGGTGAATATATTTAACTCCTTGACATCCTTAAGATTACAACCATTTCGCACCTATCATATATTAATTTCAGTGCAGAGTAAATTGTTTACATGTCTGTTTTAATGTGCATGTTACGCATTATGCAATGTAATTGTATATTCACAATTTAATGCAAATAACAAAAGCTAACTCATCAAATCACCGGAATATTATGGTTATAACAACGATTCAGCTGTAGGTAAAATACATTTTCTTTTTACATATATACAATGTATGCAAGACGGAGACTAGACGTTTGACCTGTAAAGATAAATATATGTTGTTTCATAGTTTCATATCAATTAAGGTTTCAGACAGAAGTTCAGAGAATTGACCATCCTGAATGTTAAATCCTGGAAGGAATAAGAACCCGAAGTAAATTAGTTTAAGTTTAAAACACACACACACACACACACACACACACACACACACACATACACACGCACATACACACACACACGCACACACACACACACGCACACACACACACACACACACACACACATACACACATATATATATACAAATAACTTTAAAATGTATATAAAATAATATACTTTAAAATTACCTTTATGCGCAGGTGTGGTTGTGTAGTAAGAAGGTTGTTTCCCATCCATATCGTTCCGAGTTCAGTTCCACTGTGTGGCACCTTCAGCAAGTATCTTCTGCTATAGCCTCAGGCCGACCGAAGCCTTGTGTGTGGATTTGGTAGACGGAAACTAAAAGAAACCCGTCCTGTATATATGTATACATTTATGTGTTTGTGTCTTTCTGTCTGTTTGTCCCCCCTGCCATCGCTTGACAACCGATGCTAATGTGTTTGCGCCCCCTTAACTTGGCGGTTCGGCGGAGTACTACGCTTACAAAGAATATGTACTGGGGTCGATTTCTTCCACTATGACGCTTTAAGGTGGTGCTCCAGCATGGCAGCAGTCAAATGATTGAAACAAGTAAAAGAATTTCAGAATCCTGTTGGCAGATTCAATCCAACAGAAGTGTTTTCTTTTTAGTATTATGTGTTTACAGCCATACACTCTTATATAAGCTCATATACATGCTTGATGCATATATATATATATGAACGTATTTTTGCTTATCTATATGCACATCTATATGCACATATATGTGTATATAAATGCTTTTATTTAAATAAGCATTATGTTTGCGTTTAATTTGTTTTATGCTTGTATTTGTAAACCTGTATATTCTAAGTGAGTATATATATCATGTATGTAGGTATGTATATGTATATATATATATATATATATTTATATATATATATATACATATATATATATATATATATATAATATAATATAGGATAAATTCTTTATAAGAATTTATCAAGTAGTCAGCGTGAAAAAACCTCATAGCGTGAGGTATTAATACACAGTTAATGCCCTTTTTATATATATTTATATATATATATATATATATATATATATATATATATATATATATATAACACTCATAGAAATATGTATATATATCCATGTATGCGTATATATATTTATATGTATATATATATATGTGTGTGTGTGTGTGTGTGTATATGCATGTATATTTGTGTATATATTTACGCATGTGCATATTTACATTTATATTTGTGTGTGTACGAATGTATGTCGTCATGTTATCTATATGTATATACGTGGCTATAACAGTATAAGGATGTGTGAGCGCGGCTGTGCTAGAAAGTATTTTGAGGTGTAGTTAGAAAAGGTGAATAAAAGTTAAGGTCTACACGTTTTTGTGCGGTCTTTTGACCTTTTTACAATGTTTGAATCTTATATTTGTTAATACCATTTTAATGTCTATATTTCTGTCTGTTCTCCGTTTAATTAATTTATACTAGATCTTTCGAAACATAATTTTATATACTTTTTTTCAACTATTCATATTTTATATTTATTTTGCTTGAATTTTTCTTTTAAGCCTTACTGCGTTTTATTAATATTAAGAATTGTCCGTTCCTTGAACGTCTATATATTACTTTAATTGATATGAACCAACTTATCTTTATTTTAACAGACCAAACCACGCTAATTGTATCTAGTTTCAGTCTTTCATACGTTGTGCATATAAAGAGAAAATTTCGTTTGAATACTTAGAGTTAAATCGTTGAAGCGCTGAAACATGACGTTCAGTTCATCTGATGAGCTAACTTTCTTTGTTTAAATTGATTTGTGAATACACAATTGCATTATATAATGCGTTGCGTGCATATTAATACAAATATGTAAGGAATTTCTTCCAGACTGAAATTAACACTACATGGAGAAGCCAACGAAACGGCCGTAATCCTGAGAATGTCAAGAGATTAAATAAATATATTCACCCCTCATACCTCCTTACATTTCATGGTCTGTATTCTCCTCAAGAAATAATTTCATCGATCGGTACTTTTGGATTTCAGCTTCATTGAAACCCTGCATTACATTTTGCTTTATTGGATTACTATGAGGTGTTTTAGTTGAGTCCGTTAGTGGAGCTTCCTCTGAGAGCCACAAAACTGTCTGAATCCATATCTTATACCACATATATGTACGTGTATATATATATATATATACATATATATATATATATATATATATATATATATATATATATATATATATATATATATATATATATATATATATATATATATATATATACATGTGAATGAACAGACAAGAACAAGCAGCTCTCAGTGCATATGATTGGAGTTACACTCACACACGTACAAACACATACACGTACACATCTCTTCCTACACGTTTATTATTGATAACTTCCGCTTAAACGGCAGTGTCGCTCATAATCCATACCGCATATTCATGGTAACTGCTAGATGATCACCCAATTTTCCAATTTTCCAATATGTAGTATTCCATATATTTAGGTAAATTGAAGACTGCATATTAGAACATAGTTTACTACTACATGATCGTCCGATCTGCAAGAAATAGTCGTTAAATATCCCTGAAATATTACTACATAGTCCAGCTGGTCTAAATCTCAGAAGACCTGTATGAAAAATTGTCACTAATGACCTGGGGTTAAGCAGCAATTATTTTCGTCACCTAATCTCACATATAACGGTTACCTCCGTAGTTCGCCTACTGCTGCTGCCACCACCACCACCACCAATACTACTACTACTACTACTACTACTACTACTACTACTACTACTACTACTACTACTGAGTGATGGAGTCATGCATGCCCTTAAAGTGACACTTGGGGTACAAATATACGAACCCCAATATACCTATCGTGACTACACGTCTGATAAGGGCATACTAAATATATGCATCACGACCATATATGCGCTACATGGTGACCTCATATCAAGATAAACGGTGCATGACCTTGCAGGTGGGGCCCAGTTAGAATTTTCTTCAGGTCGAGTAGCCCATTTTGCTCAATAGATCACTAAATAAGGTTTGTTTAAGAATGAAAAACGAAACAGCCATGTTTCCAGAGGTAAATTATTCAAACCCTAAAGAATTCCTCTCAGCACAATGGCTACAATGCTCCGCCACTACTCCTGCTCGGGATCAGAGATGCACATATCATCAGCCACAAACGTTGAGGCTCAACGAGTTAAATACAAGCAACTGACACGAAAATCTGTGGTATTGAGCAGAATATTTACTGTAGCCCACCTTTTATACCAATCAGTTAAGATCAGAAGCTATGAGAACCACTGCCTGGTACTGCACCTATCTATATATCTCTGATAGTTATTTAATTGCGTTACGTTGATTTCTCATTACATTGATTTCACTCAGTATGACTGTCGCTTAATATCATGCAATCACCGCTGTCTGTTTGTCTGTCCGTCCATCCGTCCGTCTGTCTGTCTGTCTGTTTGTCTGTCTGTCTGTCTTTCTTTCTTTCTTTCTTTCTTTCTTTCTTTCTTTCTTTCTTTCTTTTAGTCACTTCAGCCTTTATATACTCAAAATGATTTGGCGTGTGAGACTCTATGTAATCAATTGAATCGCTGGAAATAATAGCCAAATCTCTCTCAAATCATTCCCTTTCGTCTTGAAAATAAAACTTAAAACACGTTTGATTAAGTGGTTCTCGGTTCTCAGGCCATAGATGAAACAGGTGATTATTTCAGCTGGAATGCTTTTCTGACTTGCATGCTAAACTACAATATTTCCCACTTATTTTTTCCCTTGTTTCACCAAATATCAGCACAATGAACAAAGGTTTTTTTCATTCGTGCCCATCTCGTCTTCCAGACAGATTGCCTATCCTTTCTTTTTCTTTCATCCTCCTTTTTCTTCCTGTCCATCCCTCCACAATCAACCATTTTTTTACCCACATATTCACTCCTAGCCCCCACTGCCACTGACTCCCTTTCACCTCTCCTATTTCTCTCTTCTGCACTTTAAACCTCTTCCCCTTCTTCCCTCTATAGTCTATCCCTCTTTACTCATTGTCTTCCCTCTCCTTTATTCTCACATTCATTCACTTTTTATTTTTATTGCACTGGAACAAATAAGGGATCTTGTGTTAATCTTAGAAATCACTGAACAGATAAACCGAATCAGTAAGATTAAACGTGAAATACTATATTGCAGGATTTAGTCACGTCTGAGATCAAAACACACAAGGGGTTGCATTTTTGCCTTTCATCCAAAGGGAGCGATAAAAAATAAAGTGCCAGAGAAGTACAGGCCTCAGGATTAGCGGTCTATACCCATTTCAAAAGCTTGTGACATTGAACCTATGTGAGAAATCAATATCAGTTGGCCGTTCTCATTTAAATCCTGATCTCAGATTATACCAGTGTGAAACTCATTTCATGCTCTCGAGCTCAACGAAATAAATACCAATTGTATTCTTGTTGTATCTGCATTTCCTCTATCTGGAATATATAAAATAGATACCAGCTTATAATCAGTACAGGTACAACACTGACTTCCCCGACACTGATAATTCGGAACTTATTGTAACCCGCACGAATTTAGACGAAAGCACGGGTTCCTGTATTCTACTAAATTATTCATTAATTCACTGAGAATATGTTGACCAAGGTGACCAACCCTGGTTCGAAAAAAGTCAGTATTATGGAAAGCCTTTGGAATCAAACATTCCGGAATATCGACATTGTTGGCAGTATAACGTTAAGAAATTCTCTTCGCAATCACGAAGTTTCAGATTTAACCTCACTGCGTGACATCTTCAGCAAGTGTCATTTTCGATTGCCTCGGTCGACACATTCCTCGTCACACCGTGTCTCGCCGATCTAGCTCGAAAATTACAGCAAGGATACACGTGCATGTATAATCCTCAGGCACTTACTCGCTAATTCAATGAACATGGTAATGCAGTTGATCAAACTACTGTATACACTGGGTTGATCGAGATGCATTTTATAACTTCCAGATATTTCTGACTGGCAAGACACAACATGTTGAAACACCGGTATCTCAGAATCCTTTGCGACTTGCATATATTTTGCGTTTGACCCTGCCAGTACGCATGAAAAATGAATATGCAAATCATCTTTGCATATCTTGCTATAGAAAGTGCAAATAACTATTTTTCATTTACATCTTAATTTCATCATCCTGTGGGCCGATATAATGGCTACCGATTATATACTATATATACCAGCTATATACTGTGGTCTTACAAACCTGCAGCATTGAACCTAGGAGAAAAATTACTTCTTCATATATCTTCGATCATCCTATTATTTCGAAACCCCTATATATTTCTATCCCCGAAATTTCCTTCATCAATATATTTTCATCTCACTCGTCAATATCCCTGTTCCTTCAATTTTTGTCTTTCAATCGTACTACCTTTTTCTCTCTCACATCTTCAATATTTCTCACGACCCCCTCACTAGCTTTGTCAAACAAGCTATCTCTGTCTAGTTCCCCTGTATTTCTTACTCTTTTCTTACTCACTCATCCTATCTCTCTCACACATCCTGCTATTTCTATGTACCTCACTCTGTGTGTCTTACACCCGTTATCTCTTAACTGCTTCCTAACCCTTCCAACTCCCTATAGTTTACTATCACAGTTCCGCTACCTAATATATATCACTGTTCCCTCTTTTCTGTCATCCAGTACTACTCCCATATTAAACTCTACTCGTTCCTTCTTCATTCCCTTGAGCCCTGTCTTTCATTCACTTATGTCACTGTCTGTCAGTCTCTTTCTCTCGTTCCCTTTTTCTCTCTCCCTCTCTCTTACCTCATCTCACTCGTCCACTTATTATTATACCTTTTATTTTCACCTTCTCATTAATCACGTTTCATTCCCTCTCAACTACTATCCACTCTCACTCTTTTTATTTCCTCCCCCTTCTCCTCCCCTCTCTCTCCCCCTCATCCTACACTCAGTTGTTATTAACTCTCGCTTTCCTTTTCCACCACTCGCTCTCGCACTTCTCTCACTTTCTTAATCATTTCGTCTTTTTTCTTTATCAAAACCCCTTTCATTCTCCCTCCCACATTTTATTTCTTCCTCCTTAACCCTCTCTCTATGTCTAACTCACCAAACCTCACTCACTCAACCCTTCTTATAATCTCATTTTCCTCCTTCTTTATCAAGCTCTCATCCCGATCTCCTCGGTTTAACTTCTAAATTCCACAACCTTCCTCTTACTTTTACACACGGTTTAATCCCTTAGTCCAACCACTCGCTCCTTACCTTCACTCTTTCTTTCTTCCCCCTCCCTCCCTCACACCTGTTCTCCCCTCTCTGTCACCAAATCATACTTCCGTGTCTATTCGTTTTGTCCCTCTCTCTCATTCTCTCCCTCACCTTATTTAATGTCTTCACTCTCTTTGTAAATGTCTCTACCTTCGCCTTCTCACACTACTTTCTCTTTCACTATCGCTATTCCACCTACTCGCTGCCTTCTTTTTTCTTCCACTCTCCTACTCACATTCCCACACATCTTCTCTCTTCCGATTAGCATCTCTTCCTTCATCTCTTCCCCCACCTTTCTCCGTCTTTCACCTTCACTGTCTCATTCTCAACTTCTCTATCACTATCACTATTTTCCCTCTCACTTCCTTTCTCCTCAACAGTCTTTCACGCATTCTTCCTTATCTTGTCATACCACACACACACTCTCTCTCTCCCATTATCGTTACTTTTTCTTTTACTGCCTCACACTCCATCTCCTATATTTGCCACTTTCACAACACCCTTCACCTCCCTCTTCTCTTTTTTTAAAATCCTCATCGTCTTCATCTTCTCTTTCTCGCTTTCCTTTTCTCTCCCACTATCACTCCTTCCAACTCCTTAGCCAGCAGTGCAAAGTCCAAAACCAAACGACAATATAGCAGAGATCGGGAAAGATTAATGAATTCATAATTACAGCACTCAATCAATATGTCCAATTAATTAAAATCAAGAGTGACAGACGACAGTGAGTTGTTGGAGAAGAGGATGATACTGTTCTTGTTGTGATGGTGGGGGTGGTGATGGTAGTGTTGCTGTTGTTTTTGTTGTTTGTAGTAGTTTAAGATGGGGCGGAGGGTGTTCTAGGAGGTTGTTGTTGCTGGTGGTATACTGATGATGAGGTCGGTGGTGTGGTGACGGCGACATACTGATGGTGGCATTGTTGGTAATGCTGAGGTGATGGTGTTTATATTGTCAACGATGGCAATGTTGTAAAGGTGTTCTTGGTGGCGGAAGTATTACTTGTGGTGACAGTGCTGGCGGTTTAGTGACCATGATGCTGCTTTGTTACTGACGTAATTATGTTTGTTTTGTTACATGTCATACTCTACTGTTGTTGTTGTTGTTGGCGGTGGTAATAATAATAATAATAATAATAATAATAATAATAATAATAATAATAATAATAATAATAATAATAATAATCCTTTCTACTATACGCAAAAAGCCTGAAATTTGTGGAGAGGAGGATAGTTGATTACATCGACCCCAGTACTTAACTGATAATTAATTTATCGACCCCGTAAGGATGAAAGGCAAAGTCGACTTCGGCTGAATTTGACCTCAGAAAATAGCGACGCGCGATATACCGCTAAGCATTTTGTCCTGTGTGCTAACGATTCTGCCAGCTCGTCGTCTTATGAATAATAATAATAATAATAATAATAATAATAATAATAATAATAATAATAATAATAATAAGAAGAAGAAGAAGAAGAAGAAGAAGAAGAAGAAGAAGAAGAAGAAGAAGACATCGGAGACGTTTAACGAAAAAGACACCAGGAAAGTAAACCTATCCAAAAACATCGGGAAAAAGCCATCGCATGAAACCATAAACAGCTGAAAATGGGTTGGACTATATTCGAATTTATTTCTATTTTCCAAATGAAATGATGTATTTTAACTGGATATCATCTTCACGGCTCGCACAGCACATGTAAACATGCTCGACTCATTAAGATCCATCAACACCAGACCATCTCCGTTCCAAAACACCATGTACAAAAAAATTACAAATAAATTAAATAATACCGGTATTATTCAACGCAAGAATAACAATCGGGAAGTACGTACTTTAAGCTTGTTATACAAAAAGTACGTAAAACTACACAAGCAAAATAATTTAATACTAGAAATGAACGGACTGGTACCCTACGAAAATTATGCCCGTCGAAATAAAGGGCCGGACGTTGTTCCTCATGTCCCGCAAATAAAATCCCAAAAAAGCATAAATGGTCACGTGAGGAATATATCTCAATCCTACACGCTTATTTTACAGCAGTGCTCTACCCAAAGAACGAACCCTCAGCAATATATACATAAAAATATGGAAGAAAAATAGCCTAAACAAAAACTTGGATACAGCAATGAACCCAATAAACTAGCTAACATGAAGATATATAGTAAAATTTTTAAAAACTATCAGAAATAGAAATGGAACATTCAAAAGGAAAATTCATCAAGAAAATGTAGATAGCCACACCGCAATGCCAAATAATGTAAGCACTGAGACAGTAAAACACGAAGACAGACGTAAAATTTCCAACAAAAGTGAAGTATACAACAAAAGACAACAAACCCAGACCGTAGGAATGTATAATGATACGCAAAAAGCACCAAAACAACACCACAGACAAACTTATGAATGGGAAGAAGACGAAATAAATCTAGAACCTGGAAACAGTGAAGGGGAACTTAATGATTATGATACTCTAAAAATGAGCATAATCAAAGAACTGAAAGCCAAAAATCTCAGTATGGACCAACGATTGTACCTCCTAAAAATTAAAATAGATAATAAAACAACGTCAATAATAAATAGCATGAACCTGGCCACCACAGAACTAATAGTCACCGAAACAAATGTCAGTATCACCGAGCTAAATGACATAATTTATGCAGCAGCCACTGTGGTCACAAAAGAAGTTGGATACTACCTTAAACCCATCCAGACAGGAGTACCACCATCCCAAAAATCCCTATGGATAAATAATTTCCAGAAAAAATAGCAAACAAGGGAAAAGATCTGTAAATTCTTAACGAAATTAGTAGACAATCAACAGTACTAAGCAACAAGAAGAGGACAAAAATACTGTGCAAATACAACATTACAGAAAAAGGATTACCTGGGATAAAAGAACAGCTAAATCAAAATATTCTTGCCAAAGCACAAAGGATCCGCCGGTATGAGAAACGCCAACGTTTCTTTGAACAAAATAAACAGTTCAACTCCACCCACCCCAAAATTCTACCAAGAACTTAGCAAAAATAAAATAGACATCAATGCAGCACCAACAACAGAAGAAGTGGAAGAATTTTGGGAAGAAATATGGTCAGCGAAGGAACAACCTCAGAAAAGGTGTATCAAACAACAAACACAGCACCTGAAAAACTCTGGACCCTATAACAACTGAAGAGGTCACCTAGGCACTGCAAAAACTAAGGAACTAGAAGATCCACAACTTCTGGTTAAAATATCCGACAGGAACGCAAACATCTGGCTGAAAGTTTTAATGACATACTAGCAGAGCCAGAGACAATGCTGAATGGGTCACGAAGGGGAAAACTATCCTAATTCTCATACCCACTGAAACGGCAAAGCCACAAAATTACAGACCAATAACTTGTCTCCCTACAATTTACAAAGCCTTTACTACAATAATATCGCATCTGGAAGAAAACAACCAGTTTCCAGAAGAGCAGATGGGATGTTGCAAGGGCTCATACGGCTGTAAAGATCAACTAATAATCGACAAAGCCATAAGTGAAGACAGCCGCAGAACGAAGAAAGGCCTAAGTATGGCCTGGATCGAATACCGAAAGGCTTCTGATAACATCCCCCACACATGGATCCTAGAAACACTAGCCATGAACAAGGTAGCGCCAATAATCATAAAATATATAAGAAACTATGAAAAAATGGCAGACAGTGCTACGATTCCAAACAAAAGAGGAACCATGTGGTTCGTAAGCAAGCTATTTACCACACAACCACTCCTACGCCATGTTAATATCTCAAAATAATGTATAAACAAGTGCGCACACACATGAGCGAATTGAATAAAAAACGACAAAGGCTAGTCATTATTGATCACAATATTATTAAATAGGTATATGCAGTGTGAGGAAATAAATATTCGTACATGTCAAAATTCCTTATTTAATTTCTAATGAACATAAATGGGATATATCAATACAATATTTGCATACACATGCGTAAACTAAGAATATGCAAAATAAACTAATAAATCCTAGTAACTAATGAATTTATATACAATTATAAATATTTAGGGGTGAAAAAAGTATTCATACAGAATAAATTCATGAGTTTCTATGCCACAAAATACTGTTAAAATAATTTTATTTTTACTAGAACTTCCTCGTTTGTTCCAATAATCTTATCAGTGGTCATTTTTAAGTGTCAAAACGCTAGCTTCTTCATTCAGCACTGAGACAGTTATTTATATTCTGTACGAATACTTTTTTCACCCCTAAATATTTATATTTGTATATAAATTCATTAGTTTCTATAATTTATCAGTTTCTTTTGCATATTCTTAGTTTATGTATGTGTATGCAAATATAGTACTGGTTTATCCCATTTATGTTCATTAGAAATTAAATAAATAAAGTATTTTGCCATGTACGAATATTTATTTCCTCCCACTCTCTCTCTCTCTCTCTCACTCTCTCTCTCTCTCTCTCTCTCTCTCTCTATATATATATATATATATATATATATATATATATATATATATCTATCTATCTATCTATCTAGCTATCTATCTATTTATCTATCTATCTATCTATCTATCTATATATATATATATATATATATATATATATATATATATAAGTCGAAATGCTGAATCATAGATATAGCATGCCCAGCTGTCAACAAGGTGTGTAATTAGGAAGAAAGAAAAGTCAATAGAGATGACAGGTTAGCTTGGGAGTTTAAGCAGTTTTGGTCGCTGCAAAAAGGTGGTAGTAGTACCAGTAATTGTCGGACCTCTGGGAACAGTGAACAAAATATAGGATGCAATAAAGTTGGAGCACTTGCAGAAAACAGCACTGCTTGGAACCGCTCGAATACTCCGGATGGTGCTCGGAAGATAAGGGATGTTACCTTAGTTCACTGGCAGTGAACAGCTGACACCGTTGTATATCTCCATCGTTAGAAGCTGTAATAATAATAATAATAATAATAATAATAATAATAATAATAATGGTTTCAAATTTAGGCACACGGCCAATAGTTTCGGGGGTAAGTTGAACACATCGAACCCAGTATCCAACTGGTACTTACTTTATCGACCTCAATAGGATGAACATCGAAGTCGACTTCGGCGGAATTTGAACTCAGAACGTAAAGGCGGACGAACTGCCGCTAAGCATTTTGCCTGGCGTGCAACGATTCTGCCAGCTCGCCGCCTTAAAATATTATCAATAATAATCACGTTGTTGATGTTGGTGCAGGCGATGGTATCGGTGGTAATAATTGTGTTTCTGTATTGTTGATGTAATGAGGGTGTCAGTGTTGTTCGTAATGATGATGTCTTTGAGTAGCCCTAAGATTTCCTGATCAAGCAAACCTATGGCACCCTTAGTGTTCGGCCTAAAACGAGGAGCGACTCGCATTTCCACGTCCCTAGTTTTGGTTCATTGATTCATTGCTGAAAACCAAACTGTACAATTCCACAGTCAGTAATGTGTAGTATGAGGTACAGTGTGGTAGATTGGACATGCCACATATTTTCACTGTATAGGCGTTTCTGTACACCCGAAGATTCTTGTGAGGACCATAGTAGACACGATCAGAGCATTATACTTGATTTCCATTCACAAACACAGTGTTTGTGGATAGCAGGAATTTAGATTTTGCAGCTTGGTTTACCTATACAAGTGTGCTGCATGCTCAATTTTCTTTCTAATAACTTTGAGAAAAATGGATATTTCTTATTAAAATTTTCTACAAATACCTTTTACATAATGTCAATCCCGATTATATCGGAATTTATTGTAAAACTTTTACGGCGGTTTGGGCAAAGGAATTTCGAATAATTCACACGCGTCGAATTTGTTTCGTTGTAACTTTCAGAAAATAAAAATTTTTAATGAAATTTTCTACAAATAGTTTTCAGACTTTGTAGATTAAGATTACATTAGAATTTAAAAGAAGAAAAAATGGCGGGCGACGCACATATGAGGGAGTAATCCCCCCCCCAAAAAAACTGGAGTTTTGCAATATTATTTCATTCACTTAGTATTACATGTTTACACTTATATTCCCATCAAAGTATTCTCTATTTGAAGCAATGCATCGGTCCAGACGCGTTTTCTGTTGTTCAAAGCAGTCCTGGAACTCTTGCGAAGTCATGCCTTTTAAAGCTTCCGTCGTTTATTTCTCCATCTCCCCCACATCTACAAATTCCGAAGTACCAGCTTTCGTAACCAGTGACGACCTTCGAAAAAAAGTCCGGATCAACTTCCAACTATTCTTTCAGTTCACGACACTCATTCAGTCGTGACTGCTATTGTTCTTCCGTGGGCAAGTGAGGCACAGATTTTGCTGCAACACTTTTCATTTGCAAATCCTCGCTCAAAATTCGTTGGCAGGAGCTCCAGGACACACTAGTCATGTCAACAAGTTCGTTAATTGTTCGGAGACTGTCCTCCACGATTAGATTATGAATTTTCATGATGTTTTCATTCGTTTGGAAGGTCGACGGTCGCCTTGAACGAGATTGGTCTTCAAGTAACAAGTGGTCATTTTTAAAGCGTGAAAACCACTTGCAAACTTGTGTTTTACTCATTACAGTATCTTTGTAACCTGTTTGAAGCATGAGAACTATTTCTGCTATTGTTTTCCCCGGCAGGAAACAGAATTTCACAGAAGCACGCTGTTCCTTCGTTTCAGCCATCACAAATATCGACGAACTGGGAAGATGCACTACAAAACAAAGATGTACCACGTGGCAGTACGGCAGCAATCGACGCCGTCGGTCGGGAGACTTATACTTGAAGTTAGCATCAAGTGGCCTCTAGCGGCGGAGGCGTGGAATACAACAGGCTTGATCCACAGAAAGTGGTATCGGGCAGACAGATTGAAAACTGAAGTAGGTCTGGCATAGTTTATAGTTGATCTAACCAATTGTTTGTTTACAATTGTTGACTGCTTAAATGCGGTACTAGTGATTATTCTAAATATGTCTGTGCATCGTTTTATTATCTTTACCATATCTTTCATGTGTTTTATAAACTTTTCTGAGTAGCTATTCGGAAATGATCAGGAGACGTTTGCTTAATTGATGCTCTCCCTCACCGCTAGAATGAAGACAAGTTTCTAAGAGAATTTCTTGTTTTCTGAGAACATGTCATTATGTTTTTTCATGTCGGAGATAGTTTGTGCGGTACACGTTGGAGGTTTTGTTGGTGAGATAAACATGTATTTTCTATGATAGGTTTCTAAACACTGTGGGTAGTGTTTAACTGTAGTTTTTGAACCCGTATAATAATCTGAAGAAAGGTACGAGTGGGATAATGTTATCAAAAATTACAGTTTCTAGAATTTTTGACGCTGTGTATAACTAGGTGGTGTATCTGTATCATTTTATCCAACCTGGGCTCTTTTAAACATTTAGAGTAGTTATGAATTCTTCCAGTCTCATAATGTGTATGTTGGTACGAATAGTCATATATGTTGGTGAGTGTCTCGGCTACTCTAAGTGGGGATTTTTCGATAAGACATCTTGTTTTCTTTGTGTAGTGCTTGATGGTGGATTTTCGAGAAACGTTTGATAAAGCCGTTTACTTGGTGTTGTAATGTATGTCTATTATTTCATGTTCGTATTGTGACATTGGGTGTGGCATCCCCTCTGTTGTTGTTAGTAGTGATGAAGATGATGATGATGATGATGATGATGATGATAATGATAATGATGATGATTCCAACTAGTTTTCTTTTATTTGTTAATTTTGTTTTTATGTTCGTCAAATATTTGCTAGATTTTCTTTTTCCTTATTTCCTTCTTTAGTTGTTTGAAGCTAAGTTTTATTTCAATTGTGTGTGATTTGGTTTATTATGTTTGATGTTTTATGAGATTGGAGCTGGCTGCTACGTATTTGGAATTATATTTTATGTTGCCTTGTGGAATATATTTTTGTAGATGCGTCTATGATTATTTTGTTGAAAGTATGTACTTAGTGTCTATGTTGGTAATTGTGATGTTGAATTTTGAACACTTTGATTTTGTTTCTTGATGGCAATCATTCAATTGTTTTCTTTACAAACGGACAAAAGTATTTGCGCTTTCTTCATTGTTGTGTATGCTGTTATCTTAATTGATAAATGATCCATGAATAGTTGGGAGATTTTTTCACAATTTGGTGTGATAGCTGGATGTTGGGTGCCAAAAGTGGTGCCTGTGGAAGAACTGTTGATGTTGGCGTGTGTGTGTATGTGTATGTGTATGTGTGTGTGTGTTCAATGTTTAGGATTGTTTCTGATCTGGTCATAATAATGATGGTAATTATGATGGCTATGATGGTGGTAGAATTAATGGTACAGGTTAGGATAATAATGGTCCAGTTTTTGGTCAGGCTGAGTGACCAGATAAAAAAATTTGGGTAATTTATAATAGTATTGATGAGAGTGGTGTTTATATTATAGTAGTAGTAGTAGTAGTAGTAGTAGTAGTAGTAGTAGTAGTAGTAGTAGTAGTAGTAGTAGTAGTAGTAGTAGTAGTAGTAACGGCAGTTGTAGCAGCATAGCTAATAGTAGAGGTGATATGTGGTCTTTCTAACTGCGGTCTATCCTACAAAAGCAAAGCTGAAGATGGTGGTGTCTTGAATGCTGAAATTTTGAATCGGCTACTACGTGTTTCACTGCTAATTTTACCATCGTGGCTGTACCCGGGTCTTAGACGCTGTCTTCTTATTTATTAGGGCCTCCTGACATGCCTCGTTTCACTACTAGATTACTTCGTTCATGTACCACTCATCCAGCCATTGCCTTGCCCAGTTTCTCTCATCAGTGTTGCGAATATAGTTTACAATGTTATTCTGCACGCTTTCTATTTGCTGATAAGTGTTAACGTTAAGAAAGAAAAGGTCGTGTAGCCAACGGGTAGCTCTGTTCAGTTTAAGCTGAAAACTCAGTTTCGGACTGTGGATGCAATTTTGTGGGTTGTCGGAATCTGATACAGTCACTTTGTAATCAGTCAACAGTTTTAAATCCATTTTGAGCCTGAAAAGCCAGCATTCAATTTGATTTAATAATTATCCACTGATATACGTCACTGGAAAAGAAAAATCTCATTTAAAAGAAAGTATATTTGATGACCAAA
>NC_142931.1:49300661-49358161 GCF_046866305.1 Octopus bimaculoides | reverse complement strand
AAATTCAACTTTCTGGCGACTACATTAAAACTTAAACAGAAATTGCTATAAGAACCTCCGTTAAGGTTACAATTTCATGAGTAAATAATTAAGGTAAATTAATATTTTCATGCTACATATTACTTTAAATTTTATTTCATCGCAGTTCAAAGCTAAGTAAGGAAGATTACGACCATCGCATCCGATAGAAACTAAGTAATGATTGACAAGACTGGCTTTGAGATCATGGATGAGGGGAGAGTGTCTCTATATTTCCAAGAAGGCTGCAAGGTTACTTTGTAGGGAATGACCTAGCAAATGCGCACAGTTTGTTCGTTGGTAATCCGGGCCCCGGATGCATGCAAAAACCAAACTTCCACTGTTAATGGCGTTATATATATATATATATATATATATACACACACACACACATATATACATACATACATACATACATACATACATACAATTATCATATACATATATAGATATGTATGTGTGTGTATTTATGCATGCATGTATATACTTAGTGCGCTAAATGACATCACATCTGCTTCGTCACTGTCCACATCACTCAGAATGCAGCTCTTTAACTCAAATAATATCGTGTGGGTGTAAAAGTTTAGTTTCCTCTGCGCATCCATTCCTGTGTCTGTGTGCCTGCAGGTTTTACCTATGACCACAGGGAAAGCTTGGGAGGTCAGATGATAGTCATTGTACGTGTTCACTTACCATTCGTGGTAAGCATCCTAGCATAATGTTTAGGGTTAAATAAGTTATTTCTGTTGCTAGGTCTGCGTACATGTTTTTATTATGCCTCCCTTTTAGGAAATTATTCGATTTCTTTTGCGTTCTTTTAGTCGTGTAAGATAAAATAAATATGTTAATGTAGTTATGACTGTGTTTAAGCATGAATGAAGTCACTCACAAAAAATTCTTTAATCATTCTCTTACAAACATGCTGTCTTCTTTCTTTCCCACATGTTCGACACTAGTACAATGGCTGCTCACAACAGACTGGAATCCTATCATTTTCCCTCAGACACTTTTGATCTACAGGTTTTTCCAAATTTTATCAACTATATCGTATTCAATCACCATAGGCCCAATATTAAACGATATACATGGAAGCTTCTACTGAGAGTACCGGCCCTCTGATATACCACTCAATACACATCTTTTTCCAGCAGTTGTCAAATCTTAGTAGATTAACTGGTAAGTAGACTACATTAAACTTACTTACCTAGGAAACCTTGGAGAATCCGTGGAGAGATGTTCTTCCTCCATAGGAAACACATAAAAAAAAAATTGTCGTTCTGATTTCTTAGATGCGGCTAGATGACCCTCGGCAGGAACTCGGGTTCATGCGTAAGAAAGAGGCTCAATTTATGTGTTTAATTTCATATGCTCCATACTTTGTATAATGAATTATAAAAATAGATTCTAAAATTGGTACAAGGACTGAGAAATTGGATAAGAGCAACAAGCAATTGAATCGATAACGAACACTCCAACGTCAAACTGACGTATCTGTATACATGTATATGTACACACGCAGAAATACAAATACGCGTGTAAGTGTATACGTATGTACATATGTATGTACACACACACACATATATGTATGTGTGTATATATATATATATATATATATATATATATATATATATATATATATATATATATATTTCATCGCATATATATATATATATATATATTCATATATATATATATATATATATATATATATATATATATATATATATATGCATACAAACATATATACATGTGTGTATATATATAAACATATATACACACACGCGCACACACAAGCATACACACATACATGCATGCAAATTGCATAGACAATTTATTTCCCGCAACAGAGAAGGTTTGGCTTAATGAAGTTTCACCTTATTATGCATTTACTGGTTTGTATGTATTTACGCGTGCGCAAACCCACACATAAACACCCACACACACACGCAGACACATCAATACACATATACACATACGTATATATGAATGTGTGAATGTGAATTTAGTATAATTTACATTTAATACATACACGTGCTCGCGTGTGTCGTATTTTTGTGTGTACGCCTATGTGTGCGCATGTGTGAATGGGCATCAGTTAACGGCTTTTGTCAAAGAGGAGAAAGTAATCATCGGAAGGACATTTTGTGCCCGTTTTAATCAGTAATCGTATATACTACAAACTTATTAATCAGTTATTGGTTTCGTCCCTTCTTTTCGTGGAAATTAATTAATATCATTATTAATTAATCCATATTTCTAATCTCGGAAGATGAGCGAAATTTTTTGTTAAACCACGAATTTGCTGATATAATAATTATTTGTTCTTATTGTATTTCAGCTTTACCTAATTATATTTCACCATGAAATATCCTAATGCATATATTGATTTCCACTACGGATACTTTGGTGCATATGTGCACGTTAGTATATATACAGGTATCTATGCATATATTCATGAATATGCATTT
This sequence comes from Octopus bimaculoides, assembly GCF_046866305.1. Classification (NCBI taxonomy): domain Eukaryota; kingdom Metazoa; phylum Mollusca; class Cephalopoda; order Octopoda; family Octopodidae; genus Octopus; species Octopus bimaculoides. The sequence continues at coordinate 49,355,675 of NC_142931.1, read as the reverse complement.
TTCTGTGTGTGCATGAAGTCTTTCCTTCTTTCTATCAGCCCTTTCACGCCTACTTCGTTCATTCCACTCTTCGTTCTTTTGTTCCCCCTCTCTCACATTTCATTGCCTTCTTTTTATGATAACATTCCCTCCTCTTTTCACTTCACCGTATCCCTGTCATTTTTTCTCGCCCCCTCCTTATTTCTTCTGTCCCTCTGCCTCTGCCTCTCTCTCTTCTCTCCCCACGTGTCCGGTGATCGGCCAAGCCTAATCGTTCTTTCTTGGTTCGGCCGCTGTCCGTGCTGCATCTATATTCCTGTGCCTGTGAAATTTTGTATCCCTGCCGTAAGGCTTTACTTCCATACACGCCAGCTTAATTTAATTCGTCGTTAGTCGAAAGACACCTAAAGTACACGGTGCTTCCATGAATGTTTCTGGACGCCTGAAGAAATATAGCCATCCAGCCCCTGTCAAGGCTTACACGCTCACCAATCTAAAGGCACCACCTTCACTGGCATTCACATCTAAGAACACCTACCGTCCGAATCCAAGAAAACTGCCCTTACTCTGAGGCCTAAAGATATTCGGAATAACACCATTACACCACCACCCGCTCCCGACAGGCTACAAATTGAAATTGCGGTGTAGTCTTCGGAAATAGATGTTAGAGCATCTTGTCTCTCTAATTGCTGTCACATCTAAATTACGTAACCTGAGATCGTTGAGCAGGTTGACCCTGCTTCCAAGAAATAATGACAAGAATATTAAAACAGTAGTAGTAGCAGCAGTAGAACTCATTATATAAATACCAATACTCAAAATAATAATAATATTAGTGACAGCGGTTTGTATATTTCCCCCTCTCATACCTGACAAAAATACAGCAGAAAATACCAAAGCTACTGACCTAACATGGTTTCCAAAAAGATACTATTAAATGCCAAAACCCTGCTACCGAGGATAAAGTGGTTGTCGAGTATCAAATTTCTTTATTGGATATCAATACTATTTACCCGTCATAAGAGAAGACGGTAGCTTAAGATTGATGGCAAGCAACAGGTGATCTAATTCTGTATAAAGGTCACACTGACCAAATTCTACCCACATTCTTTTTTCCCCTTCCTTTTCTTTAGCAGTTGATTTGCTTCGGCTCTGAAGAAGATATAACTGCCAGAGTCACTTCCTATATTTCCAGTCGATCAATCAATCAATTGATAAAGCTGAACCACGTATCTGAGGGGAACAGCGTTCGATTCCCATTGCCGCCAACTGGCAACTTTTTCTGTCTTATTAGAGTTAATATCCAGTCTTTTGCTGCTGTCTTACAGCTATACTGCATTCGAAAATGACTTTATTGTCTATAATACAAACACATTCGATACCTCCAAAGGTTATTTTTAGAAACTGTTCTCACACTCACACATATATAGATGTGTGTGTGCATGTCTCTTTGTGTTTGTCTTTCCCCGCTACTTAAAAACCGGCTCAGTTAGTTTATTTTCCTGTAACTTAGTGGTTCAGTAAAATGATCTCGGTAGTATAAGTACTAGGCTAAGAGAAAAAAGATATGCTGAGGTAGATTTTTTTCAACTAAAACCCTTCAAGGCGGTTTTTCAGCATAACCACAGTCCAATAGCTAAAACAAGCAAACGATATACTTTCATCGTGAAGGTTATTTAAAGCGTAACATTTGGAATTGTTTAAATACGTTATTTAGTTCCGTTATGATTTCATTTTCCTTTCATAGTTAACATTGTTTACAGAACAATGATCAATTAATTGATTGCCATGACAAGCAGCATATAAGTTTTACTACTGAATAATGTTCTTCGTCAAACATCTGCAACTGGTTGCTGATAATTTGAAAAACATTATGTTACATACAAAGAAGAAAATAAAGGGAAAAGAAAGTGCAATTTAAAGTAAATATAGGTTATAAAAATTCCACATTCAAGAAATGTAAAATTATTTATCAATTAATAAGCTAAAATTATTTATGAATTAATAAGCTAAAATTATAAACTCTAATTGGAGAAAGAAAAGCTGGGTTGTTCACGTATCAAATTGTTGCTTAAAATATCAGTTTACGTTGAAAATAATATGTGTTCATTCATAAGTTGAAGCATATCGATTTTTCTGTTGTAAAAAAATTGAACTGGCGTGAGGCACTTTGCAACGTTGGACAATAGAGCATATATATTGCCGATACAATACAGATTAGATACAACACGGAAGTATGGGTGTTAGGTTATAATTATATTCATCTATCTGTCTGTGTCTGTTTGTCTTTCTCTCTCTCTTTCTCTCTGGCTCAATATATATATATATATATATATATATATATATCCGAGTAAAAATAGATACAAAAAAGGTGGGTTTTTTGTATGATTGTGTATTGAGGAATATATTATTTGGTTTAAAAGAGTTCCAACACTGTCTGTTTTTTATGTTTTATTTATATTCCTGCAGAACCAATGTGGGGTATAGAATATGGAATATAAAATATATAATATAAAATAAAATAAAATAAAAATGGATGGCACCATGAAATAAAGTATTGAATGTAGATGAAATATTGAGTGTTCAATATAAAGGATCAAATATATAAATATATAAATATAAATATATATATATGAAGGCGACTCGAGTTTCAGGGCTATTTCCCTTCGTCATGGCCGGCATGACAGACTTTAACAGACTGTTAAAGTCTGTTAAAGTCTGTCATACCGGCCATGACGAAGGGAAATAGCCGTGAAACTCGAGTCGCCTTTACATATTTATATTTATATATTTGATCCTTTATATTGAACACTCAATATTTCATCTACATTCAATACTTTATTTCATGGTGCCATCCATTTTTATTTTATTTTATTTTATATTATATATTGTATATTCCATATTCTATACCCCGCATTGGTTCTGCAGGAATATAAATAAACATTAAAAACAGACAGTGTTGGAACTCTTTTAAACAAAATAATATATATATATATATATATATATATATATATATATATATATATATATATATATATATATATATATATATATATATATATATATATATATTTGATAAATAAATTCAAAAAGAGATACAACTCTTTTACAAGAATTTTATCAAGAAGCCAGCGTGTAAAAAAAATTCATAAGGGAAATTTCTATTCCCAAGAATATAATTATTCGTTTATATTTATATAAAGGGTATTATTACAGAAAATAATAACGCCACACCGTGGACTTCTCAAAATAATCACATTTAGTACCTAATGAGAGGAAAAACAACCAACAGAAGACGACCAACTTTCTTTTAAATAAACTTAACTGTGTATCGGCCGATTTCGCGATTACTAGAATGTAGGTACTAAATGTAGTTATTTTGAGAAGTCCACTGTGTGGCGTTATTATTTTCTGTAATAATGCCCTTTATATAAATATAAACGAATATATATATATATATATATATATATATATATATATATATATATATATATATATATATATATATATATTTTTTTTTTTTTTCTCTAAACGGATGGCGATATTTATGGCACACGATTCGTATCCAATTAACTAAAGACTTGTTTTGTTTACGCTTTTCCCTCCGGTTTTTTGTTCTATGTGTGCCATAAATATCGCCATCCGTTTAGAGAAAAATTTGTAGTTTAGAATCAGTAGTTCTTTGACTGCTATTTCTAAATTGTCAGTATGTTGGAGAAGCAACTCAATGCTAATCCCTGTATATTTATGATGGTAAATGGTTTTACCGATAAAGGTTTTTTCATACTGAACTACTTGGCAAAATTGTTAATTATTAATTCTATTATTAATTGACGATTCCCTGCCCTTATTCTTGTATATTTTATACTTGATATCTCTAAGTTAGATGGTTAAACCGTAATCCCTCCACACGGGACTTTTTTTCATACGGGACTATTTGTGACGCACATGGAATAGATTTCTTTGGGGTGAGATGCCTGAACTCACTGGCCGATGAATTCGTAAGTGCCTTTCTTATCGTTGATTTTTGGTGTCGCATGGCCAAAAATTACCGTGAATTCTTTTAGAGACACTTTCAAATTTATCAGAATATTTGGACTGAAGATTGGAATAGTGAAATTTTCATTCGCTTAACCATGAAACGATTCGTATCCAATTAACTAAAGACTTGTTTTGTTTACGCTTTTCCCTCCGGTTTTTTGTTCTATGTGTGCCATAAATATCGCCATCCGTTTAGAGAAAAATTTGTAGTTTAGAATCATTAGTTCTTTGACTGCTATTTCTAAATTTTCAGTATGTTGGAGAAGCAACTCAATGCTAATCCCTGTATATTTATGATGATAAATGGTTTTACCGATAAAGGTTTTTTCATACTGAACTACTTGGCAAAATTGTTAATTATTAATTCTATTATTAATTGACGATTCCCTGCCCTTATTCTTGTATATATATATATATATATATATATATATGTATATATATATATATATATATATATATATATATATATATATATATATATATATATGTATGTGTGTGTGTGTGTGTGTGTGTGTGTGTGTGTGTGTGTGTGTGTTTATACAGATATGGTATATTCTGTTAAAAACGTAATAGAGTACAGTATAAAGCTCGTCCATATTCAGACTTCACCCTGAGCTATCTAGTTGTAGTATCATACGTACTTCCAGGCTTGCGTTTGGTATTCTGTCGTGTGTGAATAGATAATTGAAAATATTTGGCGTCAACAAGGAGTACAGTTGGACATTTATTTTTTAATCACTACAATCGTTTCCAAACAACGTAGTTCTCCAGGCATGCAGGCACTTGATTATGCAACTATTATCCTGCATAATGAGATATAGCTCTGTTTCCTCAGGCGATATGCATATATTGTCTCCGTAAGTTAACATTCTCAGCTTCAAAAACATTCACTCTGTCTGTTATGTCCTGATTTTAGTAGTATTCACTGAGTTTAGCAAGGTGTGCTGGTGCTGAAGGACCGTTGGCAAACTGCTTTTAATGCGTAGATGTAGTGGAATGGTGATTTTGCTACTGTTAAAAGGACTGGCATTTGATTTCTTTGCACTGTTGATTTGTTCTTCATGGTCGAATTCGGAATCCTGTGGTTAGTAGCCCGGGCTCTTAACCACTACGCCATATGTCCTCAAGACACTCAATGAAGGCTGGAGGGTATATCAGCCGAAACGTTGTGTTAGTAGCAAACAACATGAGGACAAATATCCGTCAAATGTAAATAATTTACATAATTCTTCATCTCTTAAATATAAAACTGCATAATACTGACCATTCCTAAATTTTTCATTTGGTTATCCTTGATAGACTTAAATCTTCCTACCACTGTTCTAAATTACTATTAATCGTACCTTTTATTATTTTAATTTAATTTTATTTATATATATATATTATGTTTTCTTTTGATTTCATTTCTTTTTGTCTCTGTTTTTCCATCCCCTTCTTCGCCGTCTTTCTTCCTTCCTTTTGCTCTTCTTCTTCTTCTTCTTCTTCTTCTTCTTCTTCTTCTTCTTCTTCTTCTTCTTCTTCTTCTTCTTCTTCTTCTTCTTCTTCTTCACACATGCTTCTATATATAGATTATTTATATTTTATTTTCTCTTATTTTAAAATACTTTTTTATATTCTTTTCTGTTTTCTGTGAATTTTTTTTTTATGTGCATTAGTAAGATAAAATCTTTTGCTATTTAAGCAACCAGTAAACTATACATTTTTCAGTTTCAAAACGGCTACATGAAGTTTGGAACTCCTATCAGAGTGCTTCTATGTGAACAACTATGTATATGTACATATAGGCCTATTTGTGAAGGTCAATCAAAGACAATCGCATGTGTAACCAATCATAAAGAACGAACCAAAAGCATAATGAAATCAAATGCCAATTCATTTAAGACGGCAACCACTTTAGCAGTAGCAGAATCATCATCCCACTACATCTACACATTCAGTTTGCCAACGGTCCTTCAGTAAGAACACTCCGTGACAAACCCCGTGACTACTACTAAACTGAGGCTGCAACAGCCAGAGAGGATGTTCTTGAAGCCGAGAATGTAAACTTACAGAGACAATATCTACATATCACCTGTGGAATCACAACTAAGTCTGATAATGCAGGATAATAATTACACAATCACGTGCCTGCACACCTGGAGAACCACTTTGCGTGGAAACAATTGTAGTGATTAAAAAATAAATGTCCAACCGTACTCCTTGGTGACTCCAAATTTTTTAAATTACATATATATAAACACGCATACATACACTCATATACACGCGCGCACGCGCGCCTCCACACACATATGTGTGTGTGTGTGTGTGTGTGTGGAGGCGCAATGGCCCAATGGTTAGGGCAGTGGACTCGCGGTGATAGGATCGCGGTTTCGATTCCCAGACCGGGCGTTGTGAGTGTGGTTATTGAGCGAAAACACCTAAGCTCCACGAGGCTCCGGCAGGGGATGGTGGCGAACCCTGCTGTACTCTTTCACCACAACTTTCTCTCATTCGTACTTCCTGTTTCTGTTGTGCCTGTAATTCAAAGGGTCAGCCTTGTCACACTGTGTCACGCTGAATATTCCCGAGAACTACGTTAAGGGTACACGTGTCTGTGGAGTGCTCAGCCACTTGCATGCTAATTTCACGAGCAGGCTGTTCTGTTGATCGGATCAGCTGGGACCCTCGACTTCGTAAGCGACGGAGTGCCAACAATATATATATATATATATATATATATATATATATATATATATACGTACATGTATGCATGTCTGTATATATACGTGTTTGTGTGGATGTGTAGTATGTGTGTATAATTTCATAGTCAGCACAAGCTTTTTAAAGAAATTTGACTCTGTGTTTTGTATTCTCTCTCCACTTTAGTGAATGTTGTGTCATTATTCGTAAAGCTGCTTTGCAGTGTTCACGTCAATTTATCACACATACGCACACGCGTTCACATGCACACACATACACACACACACAGACACACACACACACACAAATACACACGTATATATGCATATACGCATACACATATATAATTAAACGCACGTATTCTCATTCAGACTTACATGAACTTTGAAGAAAACTGTTGCTTCTTCTCTTCGTCAGCCTTTTTTTAACAATCAGTCAGTCTTTGTTTTCCTTTGAATTTCGTATAAGCACTTCCTTTTCAGAATACAAAGCAGTCAATAACGAAGTGAAAAGGTTCGACTTTTCTAGTGGAAAGGCAGTTCTTAAGATTTGGTATATATCAAGATCAAGTGTCTGCATATATGTAAGTAAATGTAGAGACATTGTTGCCATGTATAGTGACGTGCGTATCTCACAAGAGCACAAGTGTGACTTCCATTACTCAATACGAGTGTGTTTCTATACTATATGCACTTACAATTGCGGGCAAAGTTTCATTCCATGAAGCTTAAATGGAAATCTTAGAAATGTTTTACAGTCCATAATTGAATAATATCGACAGTCTCAGTTAGTCATGCCTAAGAATCCAGCCCGAAAGACAAATGACCATTGTTTCTGACTGGACTTTATGGAGGATGTGCCTGAGCTGTCTAACCACACCACACTTCCAGAAATAGCGGACGGAGAAGATAGCTGGATAGATGTTTTACAAATCTTCTATGTGTCACAAATCGAATATTTTGAGTAAGTGGATTATTTTATCTTATTCTACATTTCGAGGATTTCAGATTAAACCAGATTAAGCTGTACACTTACATGTTTAATTTGTACAAAAGTCATATTATTCATAAATGATATTATTATGTTATTTAAATATTTCAAACCCTGTGCGTTCTTACGTTATGGGAAATATTTATTTCAAAATATATATAAATCTTTAATATACCTTTCAGATACTTTTTATGTAGATTGATTATTATTTTAGGAACTGAAGGTGGTGAGCTAGCAGAATCGTTAGCACACCGGGCAAAATGCTTAGCGGTATTTCGTCCGTCTTTATGTTCTGAGTCCATAGTTCGCCGGGGTTGAATTTGTCTTTCATGCTTTCGGATAGGTACGGTTTGAGCATTGGGGTCGATGTAATCGACTTACCCCTTTCCCCGAACTTACTGGACTTGTGCCAAAAGTTGAAACCAATATTCTAAGAATTTGGTCAGGCTATCAATAATAATACATTTTATTAACTTCTTTTCATATTTTTCAGACCAGAGGATATCAACGGAAAATTACTCCGGATAATTCCATAATTTTTAGTATTGTACCATTATTTTAAAGTTGTTCTTGTTGTCAGACCACTGGCCTCCAAACTTTTTCAACAATATGAACTTCAAATATCCCTTAAGACTTAGAAATAAACTTTCAACTTTGTATTGGAATGAATATATAAGGACATATTTTGTTTCCCTTTAATAAAAGAATTATACGATTCCATAAAAGCATAACAGCTTAAATGAGGATCCCATAATTCTGTTTGTATTGTTAATCACATAACAACAAACTGCAGATTTAACAGCTTGGCCTTTTCAAAGTGTATAATTGTGGTGAAAGGAAAAACTGCGTGCTCTCTTCGACATGGACAATTCTGAAAGTCGATTATTTGATTTACTTTTACCTTAATTATTCAAGGGATTCCTTTTTTGCAGGGATATGAATCAAGAAATCGAACAATAATTTTCTAATTTTTGATAAGCTCATTGAATATTATAACCCCGAATTAATGGACAGATGATACTTAAGAAGATTTTAATTTGGACATCAAGAGAAATTTTCCTAATTTAGAATATTTTGTGTATCAGCAACCTTTTCAAATTGACTTAGTACTACTTTTGTAGTGATCTATATTTGTTAACGGGGAACTATTTTTCGATATTAAATTTTAAAACGACAAAGATGAAACACATATTTTCTACAATACTGAAATAGTTTTTAAAATCATCTCTATCAATGTTGTCTGCATTAAAGAAAAACTGAATTCTGTCTCGGAAACTACTAATTGGAAAAAAAATGTTTTTGGCTTTTTCTGAAAAAGATCATAACATAAATGTTTAAATATTCCTATATGGAAGCCATGCAGCTCAAAATAATGAACCCATTTTTAGTGATAAAAAAAGTTACAAAGCCAGTCTTCATAATGATGAACATGCAAGATTTCCTTGCGAAATTCTAAAACCTGAAGCAGGACTTTTCTCTTGAGATTCACCGATCTAGAGAATGTAGCAGCCAAGTTGTTCATTCAGTATCGAACTCTTTTTGCGGTCTCTGAAATATAGGGTATTGTTTTGGATGCAGTTTTATGCTACAAAAAGTATAGCACCAAATACTTTCTCAAGTCGACTCATTTGCTTTTGTACACATAATGTCTTTGTAATTAATGCTTCTACGGAAATAATGCAGTTCTGATTCAAAATAGCTTCTCTAGATGTTTTCTCTGTAATGGTTATATACCATAGATAACACTCATCTACATTGTGTATATCGTCATAAATATTTCTAAAATGTACATGAAATGAAGCATTGTGTAATTACTTATAGGTCTTTCATAACGCAGCATTGTTCATTCCATGCAAGACTAGTTCTTTTAAGTTCTCGCACAAGTCCTAAGCTCTTTCATGTAACTGTACAACCTGAGAGTAACATCGTTTACTCTTAATATTTTATATTTACTATTAACCTCTCTGCAATAAAAAAGTGTTGGCTTGCCTTTGGTTTTAGCTTCTGTAAATAGATGCTTTTTATTAAGTAGCGAAAAGCGAGGTTCGGAAAAGGTAACTGTTGTTCCTATTCTCATTTTAGTAAAATAAATACCAAAAATTACTGTTAGTATGTACGATTTATCAGCATGTGTCCAAAATTTATTATCAGATTTATGATGTTTTTGAAAATGAGTTTTCAGCTCAGTAGATGAAAATTTTTACTTCGCATGCGATCACCAATACAGAAGACAGTAGATATAAGGATGTCTTATTCTTTTGATCTACAAAGAAATATGAATTATGCTTCTGATTAATGCTGTTCGGCAGTTGTCTCTCAATGATACAAGCTTCGTATTTGCTTTCTATGCCACACACTTTTGACGAAGATAATCGTTGCGTTTATTTGATGATATTTTGCTATGAGGTAAATCTATAATAGAAAAGATAATGCATTGTGAAATAGAATTAAATAAAATTGTTTTATTTTGCTTAATTTAGTAAGATTAGAAATATATTCATTTTAAGGCATCAGTAAATATATTAATTCAGAAATTTATCAGAAGCATTTATCTCCAATTTATGAAAACATTATATCCTAAAATGTACTTACATCTAAGCAAAATAAGTTAATCACATAATTGCCCAATCATCACGAAAATTAGAAAGATCCGATTTTTCACCAGAAAAAGAAGAAAAAAGAAATTTAGTTTTGACTATCAACTGAAAATGGCCAAAAGTTTGAAAAGAACATCTTTATATGTTTTCTTTTCTTTGTATTTGATTTTAAAAATTGTTGGTAACGCCTGTGATGAAACAGGCTTGTTTTTATCTCAAGAAGGTCACTATGTCAATAATAAGCACGCGGACTGGTTCTATTTCACTTGTTTATTATACGTCAGTTAGTTAGCTTGACCAAGAATAGAGAGCGCATGTCAATGAAAGGGTCATGAATGGCCACGAAAAGTCTTTGGCAAACACAACTTACTGATTAATTTTGATGAATGAAACAATAAATTGGTTAACTATTTGGTCAAATTCTCACAGTTAGGAGGATTTTGGAAAGATTACGAGACAAACACCTTAATGCAGTTCTGCTCTTTGTTGATTTATCCAAGGCCATTTACTCTGTACACAGAGATAAGATGGCAGATTATGTATTGCGTACGTCAATAGATCAACACAATGATCTGGGTTTCACTTTACAGAAATCTAGAAGCAGAACATATCCGGCCACCTGCTTGACTGACGCCGATTATGCTGATGACATCGCGCTCTTCACATCACATACGTTATAAATGATAGCATGCAAATATTAGGTTGAAAAACATTTTCCAACAGAAACTGACGTTGGCTGTCCGTGGGTTTCGAACTAACATTTCCTGTAAACATAACTGGCGTTTTACGAAGGACCAAAGGAATCCTTCGGATTTCTCTGTTCATCTGTGAAAAGGGTTTTTCAACCCAATATCTCTATACTATTATTTATAGCTTTATGTGATGTGCCAGGAGAGCAAACGTTCCAACAAAGAACTATTTTACCTTCTTTCGATAATTTATAAATTCATCTGACGTCAATCGAAAATTAAATATGAAAGTAAATTCTATGTCAAAAGAAAGTCCGTGCTTTACATTATTCTTCAATATTATGCGATTTAAATAAAACGTCTGATTATTTTAAATAATCATCTGTAAATTAGTAATGAAAATTCAAAAACAAAATTATCTCATTTCATGATTTAGCGAACATAATATAAACATGTCATATTATTTTATCTTGAGAATTGTACTTTTTCCCAATCTCCAGAGAACAAAGTCTGTTTGATATTGTTTATAAAATGCAATATCTGTTAAAGTAGATATTCTCTAATACCAATATGCTTAAATATGCCTAATATTAATAACTTTGATAAAATACCTTGTCAAATATTGCTACCGAATCGTCAGAGGCGATCGCTGGATTTTCACAAACATTTTGGGTTCACACAAATCCAGTTTATCTCGCTACCGAGATAAACTATACAGATATGGAAAAAGTAAATTTTGGGTGTCTCCCTAAAAATACACCAACACTAACAAAGTGATTTTTATATGAAGATGTTAATTCAGAAGCTTAATTCTATGATAAGAAGACAACAAAACAGACCGGAGGCAATAACGGTCTGAACCATATGATTTTAAATCCTTATAAATTCCCACCTCGTAACTTTTAAAAATATTTATTGGATTTGATATCGAACGAGAAAGAATGATAATGATAATTTACATAATGACTTCTACAAAAGAAACTGTAATTTTACTATTCTGATATTTTGCTTTTGTCTTCTAACAAAGCTGGGAACTCTATCAATTCAGCCACATTTGATAATTTCATGATGAAAAGACTACATAATTATAAAAAAAAGACAGGTTAGAGTGCATTTAAGTACATAAATGATTTGGAATACGAACCTGTCATTAGACTTAATTTAGCGGGCAGAACTGAAGGGTTTAGACTTGGAACTTCTCACTGTTTCTTCAAAAACAATAAGTTATGTCTCCTTGCAAATAGATGAACTATCAGATGGCTTCATCCACTTAGAGGTCGAATTCATAATAAAAAACATAACAAAAAACCTATGTATGTCAACCTATCTATTTGGGACAAATCTGGTTAGGTAATTCAATATTTTGTAATGCTAAAAAAAAAGAAAATCCAAGAGGTAAGGAAGATCTTACATTTTGATATTTGAAATTTTCGATTCGTCAATCGTTAAATCTTCTTATTGAGCCACGCTTAATTTAGTCGCTATTGTTGCAAAATCGAACCTCCACCTATAAAACAAGCATGATATTTATTCTAAATATATGAAATAATTGTTCTGCTGACTATAATACTTATAATAATATCGATATCAATCGTAAGCTCAGAAAGGGAAAAAGTAGTCATACTAATAAAACTAGTACATTTTAGTGATAATATCACAAACATTAATAACAGTAATGATAATAATAATATGTCTTCTAATATCAAAGATAACTCTTATCTATATCTAATAATTCTTCCTTGCCAAACACAAATAATATCTATTTAATTGTTGAGCAGAAGCTTATCGTCTACTCAGTGATTTCTGCAACACAATAAATAATGTTTCTAAATGAACAGGTTAAAAAAACCCATAACTCTTCTAAATATTAGTTCCTTACCTAATTTTTAAATAAAATATTTTACTTGCATTACTATTCATTTTCTTAGGATGCTGTAAAGAACTGGCAATCTGAAAATATTTTGAATTTGAAACCAAAAGCAATAATATCTTATAATTTGGAATAGTCCAATCTAAATTCGGTTCATTCTCATCAAGGTCGTCAAAATATCTGCCGTGTGACACTCTAAGTAATTTGCTAAAATCCAAACATGATATAATTATGAACTGCCACAAATTAAACAATTTTCTCTTTTCCAAATACAATAAGTGTACAGATAAAAATTTACCTTCACCTATTTTCATGATCAGAGCTAATTACAATGAATTTTAGGATATATTATCTTTTATATCAAGCTATAACGTTTAGATATTTCTTTTTGCTTAAATTCATCGTTATATATTTTGTGACTCTTAATACGTATATGCCAACTCATTTATTACGAACATATTTCTATATTTTACATTTCGTATTTTTCTGTCTGTTATTTTATTTTGAAGATGAATATGTCTTTAATTTTAATGTGGATATTTAATTATGTTTATATAGGAATATATATGCACTTCCATATTCGCGTATGTGCCAGTATATCTTTTCTGTGGCTGTCTATGTAGGTGTATGCGTGCGTGTTTCTCTGTGTGCACGTGTATGCATGTGTATGTGTGCGTGTGCGTGCACGTGCATGTGTATGCATGCATGTATGTATATATATATCTATATATGCACATATAAATAGTAAGCGCCAATGCATGCGCTGTATAAATACATTTGCATTTATATCTGTATGTGCGTGTACATGAGTAAATAAATGAATATTTGAATACCGATGAGTGTATGTATATACATGTGGTTAAATGGTTAAAGTACTCGGCTCACTATCATAAGGTCGTGAGTTCGATTCCCCTCAGAGCGTCGTGTCCTTGAGTAAAGCTCCTTATTTTACGCTGCTTCAGTCCTCTTAGCTGGAAAAAAGTTTTAACTGTAATTAAATGGGCCAGCCTTATCACATTGTGTCACACCGAAACTCCCTGACAACTACGTTAAGGTTACGCGTATCTAGGGAGTGCTCAGCCACTTGTACATTAATTTCGCTGGCAGACTATTCCATTGATTAGACCAACTAGAACTACTGTACACGTCCGGAGATACCATCTAGTTTTGACGATATGAGCTAATTAAGCACCGATTATATCAGCTGACGAAATTATCGTCTGCAGAGTTGGATGGCAGTGCCGTATGGTGTGATTTCACCATTTCTGCGAATCACATGTGATAGCCAACCTCGCATTGAATGCCACAATAAAAATCAGTAGAAGTGTTAGAGAATAATAATGGCCAAATAGCAAATGATATAACGAAAATTGGTTGGTGTATGAATCAAATCCTTATCCTCCCATCATTTTACAAACCATTCAAACAACAATGAGAATCTGAGGTTATTGTTCACGTGAACAGAAGACATTTTGAAAGTCTGATATTAGTTTTGGCAAAGTTGCTCTGAAAGGGGTCTGTCTCCCGATTTTTAGTAGATTAGCTATCAGCTATCACCATTAACTACATGAACTAACGAGGCAGTATTTACGTGGTCGTCTAAGCTATTGGAAATACCCGCCAAATCTCTCTCAAATCGCGCCAGAGCTTATATAAAAATACAAAAGGAGCATCAGATAATGTGTTATTTAACTAGGAGCACATTATCTGATGCTCTCTTTGTATTTCTATATAAGCTCTGGCACGATTTGAGAGAGATTTGGCGGGTATTTCCAATAGCGTAGACGACCACGTAGATACTGCTTCGTTGATTCATGTAGTTAATTGTGATAGCTGATAGCTAACCAATAAAAATCGGGAGTCAGACCCCTTTCAGAGCAATTTTGCCAAAACTAATATCAGACTTTATATGTAGATATATCTGTATAGATATCTGTATATGTATGTACATCTGCATATATGTATATCTGTATATGAGTATGTATATTTGCATATACGTATACAGTGTATTGTTTAGTCTTGAGTATGTTATTTGCTATGCATGATCAAATACATTCCTTCCATGAATATCCCATCGGTTTCAAGACAGTGAACTCGTGATTAAACTATGCAGTATGGTAATGTACCCCTTTTTCTTGAGAATATATTCCTTTTTTTCTTTCATTCTTTTATTTGTTTCAGTCATTTGATTGCGGACATGCTGGAGCACTGCCTTTAGTCGAACAGATCGACCCCAGGACTTATTCTTTGTAAGCCTAGTACTTATTCTATTCGTTACTTTTGCCAAACCGCTAAATTACGCGGACGTAAACACACCAACATCGGCTATCACGCGAAGGTGGGGGGGACAAATACAGATACACAAACATATATATTTTTTTTTATATACGACGCGGTTCATTCAGTTTCCGTCAACCAAATTCACTCACAAGGCTTTGGTCGCCCCGAGGCTAGAGGCTACAGTAGAAGACACATGTCCAAGGTGCCACGCAGTGGGACTGAACTCAGAGCTATGTAGTTGGGAAACAGCTTCGCCTGCGCCTGGTGTGATGTTAAAGGAGATTTGGTTGCTAATTCATATAGATCGAATGTCTGTGTAGAGGCTTATTCATTGGCTTTGTTTTTGAGATTGCTCTTATGGTAACACTAAAACAATTAATGCTAAGGTGCACCAATGACCAGTATATGCTAGCGCTTAGACTCTGATTGCGTACGATAAAATTAGGGAAAACATATTTTAAAGAAATTATAAAAATGGCTTCGTCATTATTCTTTGCATCAGCAATATGAGCTCTTGAAATCTTAAAATGTTTTCTCGATAGAATGATCGTCCGTTGAATAAGAATTGCTAAGGTACATATTAAAAAGGAACAAATTTAGGCCATGTTTTCATAGAAGTATAAAAACATTTAAATATTTCAGTAATAAATAACGACATAATTATAATTGCTTTTCCTATTATCTAATGAACATAATTTTCCGAAATTATTTCAGCATGTATA
Source organism: Octopus bimaculoides (assembly GCF_046866305.1). NCBI lineage: Eukaryota > Metazoa > Mollusca > Cephalopoda > Octopoda > Octopodidae > Octopus > Octopus bimaculoides. The sequence continues at coordinate 49,339,828 of NC_142931.1, read as the reverse complement.
AATAGCGTTTCTTCGAATATATTTTTTCTTAACGTTCTTAGACATTTTGCAAAGAAATTGCAGATGCAAGTGCTACCAGCTGAAACTACCCCATAAACTACCGGATGCTAGCAAGTTTATGGGGTCATCCGAAGAGAATGCGCGCCTTTTCGGGGCCTACTTCTCAATGGCATCATTCTGCACTGGCCCACACTCATTGAAATGAAGACCCGTTTGTTAGATCAAACGGTTACCGGATTTCGCTCAATATTCTTCTAGCCATTGTTCATTGTCTCTTTTGAACCAAATATTGTGGCTTGCCTTTTCCACAGTAGTCTGGATATCACTTATGGTGGTATTTGCTTTACGATTTGTTAGGCTTAATGATAACAACAGTCACCTCACAACGAATCTTCTACATCCGACATAGACTGGAAAATGCTCCACTTTTTAGCTTGCGTCTTCATATTCCTGGAGAAGGTTTTCATAACAGTCAATCCCTCGGGCCCGAACGGCATCCATGCTATCTTCATGTGGAACCGTTAACTCGGCTAGATTTACCACTTTCTTTCTTTCACATCATATGATGATATCCGGTTTCTTCTTAACTGGAATGGGAAAGAATCCTTGGCAACCTGGAAATCTGCAGCCACCCCTCAATAGCAGTTCCAGTTTTCCTCGCTCACAGGAAATTTCTTCTTCAAACGGACTTGCTGTCCTGAAAGCACGAAGGTAATGAAATCTTTGGCTGGTTCCTTCAGTGGGTTTTCGCCACTGTTGATGAGAGGAATTTGGTTCTTTATAGCATTGAAGATAACCTTAAGGACCAAATTGTGTCTGCATGTATATTTATAAAGTGCCAGTGAACAGTTGGAAAGAATATGTTTCAGTGTACCAACTTTTCCGCACCCACCAAATCTCGGTGCGTAAGTGAAGACAGGATGTCATCAGTCTCTGCTTCTGCCTTCCACTTCCTGGCTGTTTTTACATCTGGTGAATTACATCTAGTGGATTACATCTGGTGGATTACATCTGGTGGATTATATCTGGTGGATTACATCTGGTGATTTCATTACCGTTGGTACCTTACCTATTTTATTTCGCCTATTGACGCCAGTGGTAACTGCAACGAGTCTCTTTTATGATAGAGAGCTGAGATGTTCAATATCTAAGGTAGGCCTAGTCACTTTCTAATGAACACATTATACTTTAGCTCAGTGATTTGAACTCATGACAGTACCACTTCGTATAACAAAAGTGATCACGAAAGGCGAAAGGATATAAACCGAACTGTAAGTACCATATTTTATATTTCCATGTTAGCCCATCCACGGTTTGTTTCATAACTTGCATCTTTCGACTCATATCTAACAATTTTCCAGCGTATACACGTCCCAAGCTCTTAACGGGTTCTTCCTTGACTGTTGGAATGCTTTCTCTTGCTAACGTAAACATAACTTCTTTTCGCACACCCTTGATAAATGTAAGACTACACGATCTTTTGCTACGAATCTCATCCTTGACGACTTTGTCTATCCTCAAAAGGGCACTCTGCATGATTTGCTTGTCTATCGACTAAAGTGTCACGCCATCCATGCTGACATTCTTAGGTGATTGTACATGGGCCATTTGCTCCAACATGCGTGCCGCTTTCAAAATTATCTCCATGGTTAGGATAAACCACATGACAGATATTGTGCAGCCAGCAGCAATACCAGTCTCCAAGCGGTGCCAATCTATTGTAGAATTACCAGCTGTAAACCTCATCTCGGAACTGCCAAAATATATCTTCATTAATTTTGTTACTTTCTCCAAATTCTTTATATTTTCCTTTCTCAGTAGCAGCCGACTACAGTCTCTCGGCTTCTTGCGAGTACTATCTTGTGCATCAGTCTCATAACCTACAGTTTCTTTACGGGGAGATGTCTTTGCTGTAGCATTTATCGAATCCGGGGATGATTTGCCACGTGTTTTATATTTCTTATTAACGTTCTTTTTGTAAGCGTTCATGTATTAGAGATATTATGTCACTTCAATTTGAATTTAACCTGTTTTGGGTACCCTTGATAACATTGTGTTAGCATAATTTTTCGGATATATTGGTTTCACTGGTATTTTGTACCTTTTTTCTATATATAAATAAGCTGGTACGACAGAAACAATCGTCTGCAGTACATGGTGCAATCATCAATTAAAGTCGGGATGTTCTCATTTTTATTCACGTTGTCATATACTCCGCATTTCTTAAAATTCCTCTAGACGATATTTGGATTCATTTGTCATGCATGAGGGATTATCTTGAATGTTAATTCTATTTGAATTTATTGGCATCTGATTATTCGATATAGTTAAGCCAAGCTCGCATTCTAGATATCTGCCTGGATTTATTCATTCCCTTTGCTTCTTGTTATATGTTTGTCATTATTCAGTTCATTTCAAGAATTCTTGCCAACAGAGAAAGAACCGGTTTCTAACCTAGATCCAAGGCTCCTTCATTGGAATTTCAACATCAACAGCAGAGTATTTTTGTATGTATGTATGTGTATGTATGTATGTATGTATGTGTGTATTTATGTATGTATGTATCTATGTATGTATGTATGTATTTATGTATGTATGTATGTATGTATGACTGTATGTATGCATGCATGCTTGCATGTATGTATGAGCAGATTTGTATGTTTTATGTATTCTCAAGCATATAGTTGCATATCTAGACATGCTCATATATATTTAAATGATACGCTACAGGAAAGTTTTACAGATTTTACAGTTGCAGTGATGGATTGGATCTGTAGTCTTCGAATTAGCCTTCTCCTTTCTGGTTTTGAGAAGCCTCACGATTGGTATTTAGGCAATAATTACAGGTATAAACCTAAACTTGTAATCTGGATAGAGTAACTGCAGATTTCGCAATAATTAAACATAGCTCTTCTCTTTTTCACTGATCTTCAGCTTTATGTTAACATCCGCTGGGCAGCTAATTTCCATAGCTGTGTACAGTTTCTCTTCTCTATCCCAAATCATTATATCAGGTCTGTTGTGCTTACATTTTATTGAGGCGCATTCCATCAGTATTCCTTTTTATTATGAGTGGCTATTGCTTCTCCCATATTGTGGGTTCTTATTTCTTTGTCCTCGGGATTATCCTTCCGACGGATTTCATTATAGAGTGTCCTAGCTACAACGTCATGTCTCATTGGTACATAATACCGTGATGACATTTTCGGACAACTGCATATGATGTGGGTGATATCTTCAGTGTGAACTCCACAAAGTCTGCATCGGTTGTCACACTTTAAAGCTTTACCTATATTTCTATTCCTTTTGTGCATCAGGTACTTACTTGGTTGAATGCATGCATGTATGAATGTATGTATGTATGCATGTATGTATGTGGGTGAGCATGCGTGTATGCGTTCGTGCGTGCGTGTGTGTGTATGTGTGTGTATGTAAATGCGTATGTTGGCATAAAACAGAATATTTTAGTTATGTGTATTTTGGCATACAACGGAGTATATTTTAGGCAACGTATTTGTGAAGATCTAACCAACAATTTACTCCATTTTCTCGTGTATTTTGCATATATAAAATGTTGAGCACTAAAAATGCTTGTAAAATGAAAGGAAGATGACTTTGAACTTCACGGGCCTAAAGATACAGGTTCAAACTTGAAAGTCGTACAATCAAATGAAATGATATTTACCACTGACTGAATGCATTGCTAAATACCTTTTGGTTTCCTTAGTGTTGCTGTAAAGGAAAAAGTGGCGTATTTAATTTGATTTAGTGGGTGTAAATTGATTTGAGCAAACTTTAAAGGTCATAACACTTGAAAATAAGTTCCGTTGTAATTATTGCTGTTGCTGCTGTTTCTGTTATTTTTGTTGTTTGAACTTAGGCTAGGATTCCGAAATATGTTCACATGCTTATTATAGTTTAACTTAAAATACATGGAAATTATACCTACATATAAGCGTGCAATGAATTGCTGATTATTACAAGGACTTTTTAAATTATACCGCTATTAAAAAAAAACAATTAATAGCAACAGAAGCAGTATTAATATCAGTTTCAGATTTTTGACACAAGGCTAACAATTTAGTGGAAGAGGTAAGGAGATTACATCGGCTCCAGTGCTTATTGTAACGACCTCCAAATGATGAAAGGCAAAGAAAGTCGACCTTGCCGGAATTTAAACCCAGAACATATTTTGTCAAGCGTGTTAATGATTCTGCCAGCTCGCCACCTGAAGTAGAATTAATACCAGAAGGCAATCTTTTTAAACCTACTTAACGTGGATGCTTAGACAGAACACCGAATACTGCATTACTTACTTTAAGAGAGTCTCTTAAATGTATTTCTTACGTTGGCAGACAAGAATCGTCGGAGTGCTTTTATACACTCTTAATCTTAGATCATTAGTAATCTTGTAGAGTTTGAATAGCCTGTACTAGTGTTGGTACAAATACGTTACTATGATAAGTGCACTTCTTTTGAGTCAGGTTATTGCTACACATACGTTACGATAGAGTTTGAATTGAGCCTTCGTAATTTAGAGCATATAAAGACTTCCTAAAATTATATATGCTGCTGCAAAGAAGTATTAACTGTTTTTTCATTAAGAACTCTTTGAAATATATGCACTGGGTGGAAATGTTTTCTAATTTAAGGTAAATCCAGATATTCGAGTGGTTAGAGTTAAGTTAAATATTATACCATGCTTAGAACGGTTTTGTTTCTTTTTCAAATTGTTTGTGTTTCCATGATTTTAGTTATAGGATCAATATATAGGCTTTTTCATCTTTGAAACCGTTTCTGGTTATTGCTTCATTATGTGATAAACTGCAGGTTCATTGAAAGTTTGCTGATTGGCGAATATTTTAAGAGAGATATTCCTGATTAGAATGCTGGTAATGTTTTTTAGGGTACTTAGAGCATTTATGAATGCAATTTAAGGAATCTTTAGGTCTTACAGATAGGACATTGTAAGAGTTAGAATGTTTAAGAGTGACATCGAAGAAGTTGACTTTGTTAACATGAGATTTAGTAGCGAAAAAAGAAAAATAACTATTAGTTCAACACGATGAAAATTTCCTGAACTCTGTTAATAATTTCTGGGCTGCAAATGTACAAATAGATAGATAGATATATAGATACATTTCTTTTATTAGCCACACAGGGCTCAACGAAGATGGGACAAATACAATGTGGAGCTTTTCTTTTTGGGAGGGGAAGGGGAAAAAAAGGGGGGGTCGATCAAAAGGGATCGTAGGAAGGAAAAGGGGGGAGTTCGATCAAAAGGGATCGAAAAAAAAAGGGCGATCAATAGGGATCGTGTATCACACAGTAATGTTCTCGTGTAAAAGGAGGGGAGGACAGTTTAGGTTTGGCCGTGGAAAGAAAAGCTTACGGAAAAGACCACGGTAACCTTGGTCAATATTCTCATTGAAGAAACTATAACAGTAAGTGACTCTCTTTTGCCTTTTTGTTTTTTTGTTTTTTTCTTGGATTTTTTTTTTTTAGTTCATAGGGTTATGCTCAAGATGGCTCCGTCGTTCACACGTGCCATCCTTGCTACATAGATAGATAGATAAGTAAACGAAAAAGAAAAAGACGAAAGCGTAGAGCCTTCATCTAGTATAATCCCGCATCGGTATGAGGAAGTTTATTTTAAAATTATAAGAGATGAAACGGCAGTTAAGACTACTAATCTCTGCCTAGTTATTAGCAAGAATAAATACATCAAATGGACTAATCGATGATGATTTTATCAATAAAACACCTCGGTGTTTTAAGGACGTTTTATATGCATGCAATATTATATCAATATCTGAGAATTTAGAATTGGTTATGAATGTATCCAGTAAAGAAATTGAAATGAATAAACTGTAAGGTTTTAGTCAAGTTGTAAGAATGTAGGCATCTTTTTTTGAGGAGAACAATTAGGCCATTGTATGACTTCAGTAATACTTTGTCATAAAGGAATGAGTGATAACTTTTTAACTGGATTGCTTTGCCGAGTAAAGATTTGCTAAATATCGCAATTTCGTTATTTTGGGCTTTATACTTCTAATAGATGGCTTTGGGTTATAGTTCAAATTTATAGCCTTTCAAAGTACTATAACAAACTTTGTGTAATGGGAGCTTCGTTCTATCATCTCAGTCTAAATTTTGGTAGATTTTTGACATTAAATTTTGATATATATTTGCAAGTCACAATTAGTCATATTATATGGATTAAGAATAGAAGTGGATATAAGTGTAAGGTAATTGATTTATTCATTTCGTATAGAGACTTCATTTATAAGTTTTTTTATCCATAAACATACGTTCGCACATACCGTCCCCCCACATACATATATGTATGCACATACATACATACATTCATACATGCATACATACAAACATACATACATGCATACATACATACATACATGTGTATAACAAAATCATCTACTCATTCACTTTAAGTTCTAAGCGCCTGCGTATTACATGGACTGATGTACTCAACAGATTTCTTACGCAGAATCAGTGAGGCACTTTATATGAGAAGGCCGTAACTTTGAATTTGCATACGTATGCACGTGTGTGTTGGTATGTGCATGTATGTGTACACCCATCCATCCAATTTACAAAGGAGATGAACAGTAGCAAATTACCATTTCTAGATATAATGGTAATTAAAAAGAACACCGCCATTACCACAGATATATATTACAAACACACAGACACACACAAATACTTGAACTTTAAATCGTGCCATCCACCCCATACAAAACGCAACATACCATACTGCCTAGCCAGGAGAATATGTCTATTGTAGAGGATATAGAGACCAGAAATCAACGCCTGATGGAACTGAAAGAATTTCTGCTGAAGCAAAAATACCCATCACGACTCATAGAAAATGGTATTCAGCGGGCTTCGAAAATACCCATGCAACAACTGAGGACACCGCAAAGAAAAGACAAACAGGAAAAGATCATTCCATTTATAGTGACACAAAATCCATGCCAACAGAACATCTTTAATATCGCCAAAGCGAACTTACCGATCCTTGCACAAAGTAAGGAATTGAGAAATATCATTACAGATCAAAATATAACTCTCAGTAAGAGACAACCTAAAAACTTGAAAAAGCTATTAACAAAGGCAAGGTTTGACCTCAGCAACAAAAATCAAACATTCACTGTATCCAAATGCAATGATAACCGATGCGGCACATGCCGATCAATCCATACCGGCCCATATATGAACACAAAAACAGGGAAAATATTCACCAATGCGAACATGAACTGCAAAAGTAGAAATCTAATCTACTGCATCAAATGCCCTAATTGTGAAGAACTGTACGTTGGCCAGACAGGTAATGCACTATCGGAACACTCACGGGTACATCGACAATAGATTAAAAACCCAGAAGTTCGCCAAATACCACTGAGTAACCATCTGGCAACATGTGGTCATCAAACTTTTATTATATTTCCATTCCATAAACTTTACAACCGGAGTGAAATTGAAAGAAAATGCAAAAAAAAAGGACTTTATTAAGAAATTCAAACCCACTCTTAACAAACAATGATTAAATTTATCTTACTTGGGGTTTAAAAATCTTATCCCTATAACCAAAACACAAAAAATCTCTCAGATATCATCATTTCTATAAATAGATTTGGCATCATTTCTAAGAACAGCCAAACACCTACTGGGGTTTAAAAATCTTATCCCTACAACCCAAACACAAAACAATAAATTAAAATATCATCATTTCTAAAAATAGATTTGACATCAATTCTAAAAATAGCCAAACACCTACTGCTGCTGTCCAAAGGAATTGGTATAAAAGACAGAAAACCAGCTAACTTATTACAGTCTGTTAAAGTCTGTCATACCGGCCATGACGAAGGGAAATAGCCCTGAAACTCGAGTCGCCTTTATATATTTATATTTATATATTTGATCCTTTATATTGACCACTCAATATTTCATCTACATTCAATACTTTATTTCATGGTGCCATCCATTTTTATTTTATTTTATTTTATATTATATATTGTATATTATATTATATATTGTATATTCCATATTCTATACCCCACATTGGTTCTGCAGGAATATAAATAAAACATAAAAAACAGACAGTGTTGGAACTCTTTTAAACAAAATAATATATTCCTCTATACACAATCATACAAAAAACCCCACCTTTTTTGTATTTATTTTTACTCGCATATATATATATATATATATATATATATATATATGTATGCGCCTCTGTATGTATGTGTATATATAAATATAATATAATTTACTCCTTATGATAAATACTTTATATGGTATGTATTTCACTATACTATTATCCTCATATTGAGAGAATGTTTCTTAAACTTTTTTCACTTATATTTCAAATATCCGTTTGCCACATTAATTTTAGTTCTTACACAACTAGACTTAACACTACCTAAGCATGTTATTATATTTCATCTTTTATAATCATATTATGAATATCCAAATGAGTTATGTGACACGGACTCCATATAGTCTTCTGTAACAACATAATAATCTTCTGATACTTTCTTTCTTATGTATTCCTTTTTTCGCACTGAGAAGAATGGCAATATGTAATTAAATTAGTTTAATTATTATTATAATTAATTTAATTTTTTCCATGTTTCTTACATGGTGTTACCATTCGAAACGATCGTATGCATGGATTAAAATTTTATAAAACTTCTTACATCTCTTCTCCATCTTTAATTGTTTGTTGAGTTTATATAGGATTATGTTCTATAAATGCTCATAATACACCTTATACTTGTAACATTTGCATATTATTAAAAAAATACTCACAATAGTAAGCTACTAATTTAATATGAAGAATCTTTATTAGAAATCTAACTTTAGATCCCCACAAAGTAAAAAGGTGAAATTGAACTCAACCGTTCTCATATATATATACATATATATATATATGTGTGTGTGTGTGTGTGTGTGTGTGTGTGTGTGTGTGGAGATAGATGTACAGTGTTCGAGTTAAAATGGCCGATTTTTCATGAATCCTTTTTCCAGGATCAGTTTAATGTAGTCATGAACTGACGACACCATTGGAGAGCATACAGATTAGAATTTAGTTGAGAAAACGTTAGTTGATGTTGAAGTGTGGAAGTCATCTGAAAATTGGAAAAGAGTTACCTGTATCATGAAGATTCGCGCCGGGTTTCAAGATGCCGATACCATGACTACTACTCGATGCTCTCTGGACTGAATAAAGTCTATAAGACGTTATATGGACAGCTGCACCGGAGACTGTGAAGATGCAGCCAGCGAGAAAGCACACCGCAAACATTCTGCCTACGTCCGCATACCGGAATTCATACCCTCACCTTTGAAGATGGCATTAGACTCAAGTCAAACGGCTACGTGAAGCTGATGGCGACTGTGGTCAATCCCCAACAGGAGAGGCTATATGCGAGGCAGCAAGCTTTAACTCTTTGCTATGCCTACGAAAGAGTCTGAAGTGGTTGTCAGAGAATTTCTATGACTTCACTAGCACCGAGTTTTGGCCTCTTAATACCTCCGATAGTTATCTCACGCATTACTATGTGTGAGGCGCAGTTGAGAAAGGCTGCAACAGCTCAGCATGCAACACGAAGAACGAGACCGTGGCCACGATCAAAGAAATGTTCGAAGACCTTTCCTGGGACACAATGTAGAACTCATGCGCCAAGTTCTGAGCTGTTTTGAGGCTGTGGTGGAAGCTGAGAGCGGTTACTTTGAGTAAATTGCTATCTTCCAGCCATAATCTAGTTGATATTTAATTTTTTTGTTTTAGTTTTATTTGTGGATGGGATATTATGTTTTCTTTTCCTTTTATGCAGACTGTCAAATTTATCTGAAACGCGCGCACGCGCACACACACATACACACACACACACACACACACACATTCATATACACGTACATTCATAAGTAAATACATTCATATATACTACGTACAGTCATAAATACAGAATCAAAAATACGCATTATTTGTATGTATGTTCGTGTGAGTGTATCTGAACATATATGGTGATGAGTCTACTTGCAATTATATAAGAAGTGAAGTAAGTTCAGTTTGACATCTGTGCTAAGATAGCGAGAAGATTTATGAACATCGCGTATGTTTTTTTTAATTTTTTCCCTCTCACATTCGCCTTGTCTTCCTTTCATTATCTATCTATGTATCGTCACTTTTATCCGACAATCCTTATATCTATTTCCAAATGTCTTCAGGTTATCATCTAGTAGTGTTTATGGATCTTGTTCAAAACGGGGGCACCAGTATTTTCTCAACGAAACACTTTGAAACTTGGGACACTGGTAGAATGTGTCATATAAAACATCTTTTTCTCTTAGTCTTCTTAACAAAAAAAACGTACATCGCAAGTTATTTCATGTTAAAGTTGTCGTATTTCTGTAATTTCAACCAATGACTGACGTCCATTCAACCGTAAGAATTAAGTGCTGACTACGTAAACAAACGATTCGCGGCGGTGATAAAATTATTATTTCCTTGTCAAAAATGGCTGAAGCATATTGGCAGTAGCTAATAAACCTTTCTATTATAGGCACAAGGCATGGTTTTTGAGGGAAGGAGCAAGTCAATTAGGGTTAGGGTTAGGGTTAGGGTTAAGGAAAACGAACACACGTGTGTTGCCTCTACAAAATGTCAGAAGTAATGGAGATTAAATACGCTTTACACCGCTTAGGAGTAACTGTAAACAGCTGAATACTTGTCAGTGATTGGTTGAAATTATCGAAATGAGACAATTTTTAACATGAAATAAATCCGAATACAAAAATTTTTTTTCAAAATAGATAAGTATACGAAGTTTGAAAGTCTTTCGGTACCAAAAACACTACATAAAAACATTAATGAAAACTGGTGCCCCCGTTTTGAACAAGATCCGTGTTTATGTAGAACTATTTACGGCTAGAGTTAGTTTTAGATGTATTGATGAGTGCGGTTGTAATAGTAATGTATTAGCTGTAGTGATTTAGTGTATTAATTCGGTATGAATATCCACGTGTTCATCGAAGTGTTTGGTGTTTATCAACAAAATAATAACATGTAAAGAGTGGAACTGGTAATAATTTCTTTAATATTTTATTTGGGATTGTCACATATAGCTGTGTTATGTAGCGTTAGGTCAGACCTTCTCGATGAGACCTATGATAAATCACGTCCAGCTGTGACGATCCTATCTCTTTTTAAAGCATATATTATGCAGATCTAGGGCTGAGTATGATGCATAGGAGATTTGGCGTCTATTTCTAGCATTGCATGTGACCACATATAGACACGTTGGCTCATTTATCCAATGTAGAGATAACAAACCTCTGCATGTTCAAACCACCTGTTAGCAACAGCAGGTAAATCGCTTTCAGATCTTTCTGTTTTGTCTATAAAAGGATGGGCATACATAGATTCAGTATTTTAAAATAACTCATGATGGTCAGGGATGGAACGTCTTTGATCGTAGTTCTGCATGATCAAAACTACTAAGCAATAAAAAAAAATCATTACTAACATTTTAACGAGCTGTAAAATATCCCTCTACGATAGATGCTTGTCCTGCTCACAATAGCCACGAATTTTTCCTCAAAACGCAGCCAAATGCTTTTTTAAAAGTAAGGCTACATTTAATAAATTTATAACTGAAAAATTACTGCTGCTTTACTTTCGAGCATATCAGACCTGAATTGGGACCAAACAACTATAACTATTTCAAGAGATGACCTTGAATTGTGAATTGGTAGTATTTCAACGTCTAGGATAGTGATAGGGAAGACGTGCATGATTGCATTTTCCACATCTGGTGTAGCGATGATACCGAGAAAAGTAATGTTGGAGAGAGTAGTCAATGAGTTATCTAAACCCAGTAGTATTGAGGTGTGTCTGAGTATGAATATCAACGACATTAAGGTTATGACCAGTGTTATTACTGTTAGAAACCTGAATAAGAAGATCTATTTTAAACTGTATTCTTCCTGAGACCAACGAGTGTTTTAGTACCTTGCTAGGCTTACAGTTTAAAATATATCATACCATATTTAAGATACTAATTTAACTGTTTTTCTATTTCTGGCTGGTCGAGTAGCCATGCAAGGTACCTGCGTTTACTCGTTGTATGATGTATATGATCAACGTTGTAGTTTTTAAGGAATACCAGCTTATAAGTGGTTGAAACGTATTGTAATCATTGAAACTCTACATTGTCAATGATTCAACATTAAATAGCTACTTCAATGTGTAATGAATAATGATCAGACAATGGTAATGCGCTACGGAGTTCCTGCTTCCTGTAAGTCTTTTGTCCGAGATAAGAGGGGTCTTCCGTTAATTTCAATAAGATTAAGAAGTTCCAAAGTGAACCGTGAAATGAATTTTTCCAGATCAGCTTTCGTTGTTGGTATTGCGTAGCTGCAGGCCAGCACTCATGGAACGCCCATGCGTAACCCATAGATATGTTTTTCTAATTAGAGCATATCACCACGGATCTGCAAGCAATACCACACTTCCCTATATGCAGTGTGGTAGACTGGACATGTTGCTTTGTCTCACTCACGCGTGAAGACTATGATCTTTACTGAAGAATAGGTGGTCAATGTTGATGTAGTGAGAACGAAAAAAATTGCTCATCAGCAATTATTTATAGTATTATTTGGATATTAATAGAAAGGCATTCAATCATAAAGGCAACATTTCCTGAAATTAAGTATTGGAAGAATATCACTAACTTCCACTTTGTATCGCCTACTTCCTCCTCCCCCTCTCTTTTATACACTCACACATCGCACATTCGCAAACTTACTGGATAGCCTGCAATGGGGTCTGTACACAGTTCAAATTAGAAATGATCACTGCAGAACAGAAAAGAAAAAAAAATATCTCTTCAATGATGTAATAGTCAGAGCTGCTGCCAACTGCAGTGAGGTGTGTCTAATGAACTGTCCAGGACATCTAATCAAATGACCGGTCATGATTAGAGATTAGTTTGATATGTGTGTAAGTATTCATCTATGTATGCATGCATACATACATACATACATACATGCATACATACACATAATATATATATATATATATATATATATATATATATATATATATATATATATATATAATTTTATATGTATATATACATATGTATATATATGTGTATATATATATATATATATATATAATACATAATATATATACATATATGTATGTATGCACACACACACAGACAAACATATATATATATATATATATATATATGTATGTATAACTTCATATGTATAAATATCTGCACGCATACACATATATACAAACATTTCTCTCTCCCCCTCTTTTGTATATATATTACAGATAGAGTTACATTCGTCGATCGATCAATTCATGGATAAATAGATAGATAGACAGATAGATAGATAGACAGATAGATAGATAGATAGATAGATAGATAGATAGATAGATAGATAGATAGATAGATAGAATAGTAAGTGGTCATTTAACATAGAAGTATGTACAATGATAACATTTGGATGAACATTGTAACAGGAAAGTCAATGTCCTGCACAGAGAACTTCCAGTCATTTATTGGATTTCGGACAAAGGAAGAAGATATTGTCATGGCTTGAATGTTTTCAATTAGAAATCTCCTTGATGAGGCTTCGTAAAACTTGGGTATAAACAGCAGTGATGACAACAACAACAGCAGCAGCAACAGCAACAGCAACAGCAACAGCTGCAACAACAACTGTCACGAAAATCTTGGAAATAATCTGATAGCTCTGCGTCGGCAAGAATTGAAAAAAATATGGAAAAAGGTGAAAGGGGTACAGAGAAACATGCCGTAAGGAGTGGAATATCCAGCGTTTCAGATTCAATCCTTCGTCAGGAGGCAGAGAAAAAGAGAAGAAAAGGAGAAAAAGGTCAAACAGAATTTACATCCTCTCAGCTTGAAAAACAGGCTGCAACTGATAATGGACACAGGATAACAAGAGCTGCTAATGTGAAAAAAGAGTTATAGGAGAGGGCGCGCAGAAAGGAGAATGGAGAGAATAGAGGTAAGTAAATACAGGAATGTTGCAGAGAGAGTGTGGAAGGAGGATTAAAAAGGGTAAACAAGAATTACGAGTTGGTGAAAAGATGAAAGGAAAAACGTTCATTCATACCTGGTGGGGATATAGTGCCAAGATCACATATGAGAGGTTGCTCCTTCCGTTTCCTAAAGAAGAAGGGGATCCGTGGTACAAGACCATACCACACACTAACAAATCTGCTATGGAATGGTTCACTGTGTTGAAGTGGGTAGCGACAGGTTTGCCTGGCACACGAACCATTATGCTTCTCATGTGTTCGCGAAAACGATCCCCAAGGCGTCGCCTTGTTTCTCCAATGTTAAGAGTACCACAGAGTTTGCATACAATGCAATATATGAGATTCGCCGAAGTGCAACAGAAGCGGTGTGGTGTGTTATGTGATATTGCTTCTTGGGCCCCGTGATTGTGGTAATATTGTTGATGTAGGGGCATGCGTTACATCGTCAGCGAGAACATTTAAAGGTTCCTAGTTATGCGGAGCTGGAAGCTGTGAAGCTTCTAACAAGGAGATTTCTAAGACTCCTATCATTTTTAAAAGACAGGAGAGGTAGTGTGGAAAAGATATGGGTGGTTGTTGGGTTAGAAGGAAGAATGCGAAAGTTATGGGTGAGTTTGTGCTTTAGAGGGAAAGTAGAGGGGTAGTAAGTGAGAGAGCATGGGATAGGATCGGTGCAAGTTCATGAAGATTGTAGGAGAGAAGCAGTGTGGTTGATGGCTTAGGCTTGGTGGAGTACCGAGTCGACAACTGATGGAGGATACCCTCGGTTTAGAGAAAAGCTGTCGCATCGTATTGCAGTGGGATTCGAAATCTGAATCGATGCTGTAAAGTAGTCGAAGGCGAAGAAATTGAGAGAAAGGTATAGCAGATTTAATGTGTTTGGGATGAGAAGAGTAGTGGAAGCAGGAGCGTGAGTCAGTAAGTTTATAGTGGACAGGGGTGGAGAGGTGGGTATTGTGTATTTTGACGGAGATGTCAAGAAAACAAACAGAAGTATCAGATATGATGTCGTGAATTCCAAGGCTGGGTGAAAGTTATTAACAAAAGAAATCGAGTATTTCCTGGCGAATAGTACACAACATGTTGTGGTCGATGGAGTCCACTGAAGCTCAGGAAAAGTCTCCAGTGGTGTCCCTCTTTATAATCTATATAAACGACCTTTCTAGCGTCGTAAAACACTGCGAAGTGAAAATATTTGCTGATGACACTAAGCTCCAGCAAATCATCAATGAAGAAGACCGAACTCAATTCCAGTCTGATCTATATGCGGTGAGTCAATGGGCAAACAAGAACAAAATGCAACTAAACGAGGGAAAATTTGAGCTGATGCATTTTGGAAGAAAGACTATATTAAAACAGCCATATTCTCTTCCTTCAAGAGAACCGCTCACAGCATCTAATAATATAAGAGACCTACGAGTAATTGTTGATAACAATCTCAGATGGAGTGCCCACATCAACAATAAGGTTGATATAGCTCGTAGGATGAGTTCCTGGATCTTAAGAACCTTCCAGTCCAGAGAACAAGGTGTCATCATTCCAATTTTCTCCTCCTTTGTACGACCACACTTCAAATACTGCTGCCTTCTGTGGTCTCCCATAAACGATAAAACATCTCGAAAATTGAATCACACCAGAGGGCATTCACTAAACGAATTAAGGGCATAACTGATCTCGATTACTGGGACCGCCTTAAAGCCTTGAAACTACTCTCTCCAGCGCCGCCGCGAGCGGTACATCATTTGCACGATGTGGAGAATATATACCACCAGCATTGCCCAAACAACCTCAACATTAGCTTCAAGGTTCATCCAAGGCTGAGACCAGGGGCCATACGCCCCCTGCCCAATTCAGGATCACAACATATAGGTACACTGCGACACAATTTCTTGCTTCGAGTGTTATCGTTTACTCTTACATTGCGTTGACTATAGTTGGGAGCAGTAGTCTATACACACGCATGCGCACGAGCATTCATGCACACACACACACTCTCTCTCTCACACACACACGCACACTCACACAAAGACGCATACATTTGTAATTTAAAATGTAGATTCAGAGAATCGTGTACCTATCGCAGAAAGCTCCTCTAACGGACGCGGCTATCAGAACACGTAGTAGTCCAATAAAGAGCAGTATAATGCAGAGTATACATGTTGCTGAAATCCAGGTAGAATGACAGCTGAATATATTTATTTAACCTCTTCACATTTTTTGCGTGTCCTATTTTATTAATATTTAACAGAGTAAGTCAAGGGCCGAAACTCTCCACCCTTCAGTCACTGTTACTTCTTTCAAATATTAATATATATATATATATATATATATATATATATATATATATATATATATATATATATATATATATATATATATATATATATGTATGTATATATTTGTATATTCATCGTGATAATACTTGGTCTATACACACACATATAAATATATATATAGACACATACATATATGCATTCATACATTCACATACACTTATATATACACACCTATATACACACCCCTATACACACACCTATATACACATACACGCACGCACACACACATATACACACTCATACACACACATACACACACGCATGAACATATACCTGCACATATACCTGCACATACACACACTCACGCGTACACACACATCCACACACACACGCACACACAGAGTAACGTACATTTACCTCACAGACACAACCCTACAAACAACCTTACGCATACACGCATACACACACGTACACATAGATACATACTTACACATAGACACACACTGCATACAAAACACGCACACAGAACAACATATACATACTCGCACACACATATACAGCATATACATACTCGCACACACACATACTTCAAAGTACCAGTTAAACACCTTTCTACTGACCATTCTACGAACATATGAAGGGAGACACACAACAGACAGCCACTCCTACCAAAAATTCTTACTATAAATCCTTCCTACGACATTAAGCGACGCAAAGTCCGACTACACACATACGTAAACAGCCACAAACACACACACACATACGCACATTCACGTGCTATCATTACGCACACACGCAGGCATGCGCGTACGCACATACCCACACATACACACACATACCTCCTTCTCTTGCACTCTCCTGTCTTAAAAATAACTTCTTCTTCACCCATTACCTTCAGGTCATTTCAATATGTGACAGCGTGTGTATCGTCAGCGATTTTCTTTCTCTGTCTTCCCTTCTTTGAATATTTTTCTATATTTCTGATGAAGAGCTCCGCTCGAAACGCGAAATCCCGTTTCGTTTCTTTCGTTTCCTGAGCGTCCAATAACACAGTACTTGTACCACGTCCTCGCGTTGTTGATTTTTCTTGCTTGTTCTCGTTTGGATTGACTATGTGTATATATATATATGTATGTCTTATGTCGAGCCAATGAGAAAGGAGTCGCCAATATATGGTGGAGAGTATATAGTCTTTATCGAAATATAAAGTTTGTGTTACGTATTAAGTTTCATGCCTATGCACTCTGAAGAACGGGTGAAGTTTTCATCGCAGCGTTGTGAAACTCAAGTCGCGGGGGCAAACTCAGTTCTAGCTTCAATAAAATACCCCCCCCCCCCACACACACATACATACACACACACACACATCTAAACATCTAAATTATACATACACACACTTCTAAATTACACACACACTCGCCTACATGTGATGCGTTTGCGCGTGAATAGAAGTGTGTGCATGTGCATCTTACCCCATTAAGCTGCTAGCTTATTTTACTAAATACCCAAATATTATTAATGAATTTCATAATGAAATAGTTTCGTTTTACCCCGAATGTTGTTCAGTATGTTTGTCGGAAACAAATGCAGATGTAGACAGCTCGTCTGAAATTGTCTAATGAAATTTGCCAATCTGACAAATTATATGTATTAGGATATTCTTAACCATATGAGCAATTTAAGAATAACACTGGTTAATGTTTGTGCAATTGATCTAAAATAGTGTGACAGACTGTGCAAATTCCCAGCAAGCTAAATTCTAATACACTTCCTGTTCAGATATAAATTCGTCTATGAAAATGTGTTAGAGCTTTAATCCATGTTTTGAAAACTACGCGTGTCATATATATATTTGTTTTGTTGTTATTGTCGCTTTACATTATTATTTTGCTCCGATAGAAAATTGGCCAATCTAATATATGCATATTAGTAGTATACCATCATGCATCTTACTAGTACCACCATGCGTCTTAGTAGTAGACATAGGATTACATAACATAATGTGTGTTTTACTTAACAAAGGCAGGATCCAATTTGAGGGACATTTATCTTCTATTTCCTGTAGGCTGTGCTACTTAGGAGATTCTGTCATTTAATAATGTATATCTCTTTTTGTTCGTTTGATTATTTGAATGCGGGATGGGTAGATTTTATGTTGGTTTTGAAGAATAAGTGTTCTAGTTATGTAAGCTTATAGTTTGAATTATAAATAATCGTCAGATATAACTTGCATTTCATTGTATGGCATTCCTATCAGTCTTCCTTATTGTTACCAAAAATAGGCTTTTGCTCACTATCTATCATATGAAAGTAATCAACATCACAGCCATGCTACAATGTAAAAGAAACAATGAGAAAATGGATAGAATTTTTCCAGAGGTTGATTATTCGTAGACAATCCGAAATAGAATTGATAGAAAGCAATATAAAGTAAACAAAATTTATTTATTTTCTCCCACTGAGTGAGAGGTGAAAATATAATAACTATGACTCTTTTCAATACATTCAAGAATGTTAAAAAGGAAGATCTGGCCAAAACATTTTTAATAAAGGGATCACCGCTGAGGCACTCAGAAGGCAAGATAAGTTTAATAAAGTAAAAATCGGATTTATTTCTACGCATTTTATACCTACTAAATTTCTTTCACACGACTTTGATCAAATGGATCAAACAGAAAACATTATCCTAGTGTACCATGTGCTACTGTTGACTCGAAACGGCATTTTAGTTACGTGAATTTCTTTATTAGATACATGCATACACTCAACTATACTTCAAGTACTGACTTAATTTCGACAATATTACTATTATCAAAATCTATTTTGTGTAAGGCAAAGTTTAAGTAAACGTTAATACATTTTTCTTTTTGATCGGGTTGAGTGCAACCTTTCACCGACTAATCTATGGCGCATTATAAAGATACATCAATACACATGATTAGTTTTAGCGAAAACTTGAATGGCTTCCTTGAAATTTCACGATAAATGAAATAACAATGCAAACAATGATATTTCGGTTCCATCGACATGTTAATTTCTGAAGTTCAGGATTTGTACAGCTATTTATACCAAAATCAAGAGTATGGTAATTAATGTAGCGCAATGGGTATTTGTCTTGTAATTTATCTGTTCTAACAATACTGCGTAGGATGCTAATGTTTCTTAGTATTGGAACATGCATTTATGCAATGTGAGATCGTGGGTTGGAAATTCTTTAACGATGTAATCATAAAAATCCCCTATGTGCAACAGAAGCAGTATTAAATTAAAATAGCCACCTGTGTATCATACATAATCCAAATACATCACGCAAAGCGAAATAAATGGCTATAAGAGATAATATCTCTTATAGACGTACAGTGTTAAATAACACAAACATATCCGTATCACAGAAATAGTGGTTGGAAGGTTAGATGCGCATTTCTGCCTATTTGGACATTGTCTGTAGCAAGTATCCACAAGCAAATGCATGTTAAGACAAAATCTCTCGACACTGATATCGAAAAGCAGTGATTGAAAAATCACTAGTGCCGCAGTTAACACCCACCCCT
This sequence comes from Octopus bimaculoides, assembly GCF_046866305.1. Taxonomy (NCBI): domain Eukaryota; kingdom Metazoa; phylum Mollusca; class Cephalopoda; order Octopoda; family Octopodidae; genus Octopus; species Octopus bimaculoides. Next base: position 49,319,891 of record NC_142931.1, on the reverse strand, counting down.
CCAGCTATATAAAAATCAGATATATTTGTGCTGATACACAAAATCCAAAAGAGATATTATCTCCAGGTGAATACAACAGTTAATTTAGCTTTTCATGATGTATTTGCATTAAATATGATACGTCGATGACTATCATAATGGTAAATTGCATTTTGTAAAATCTATGCTTTATTAGGTATATTTCAAATATCTGATATACTCACTATATCATAACACAAAAACACGCACACACACACACACACACACACACATAAGCACACGCACAAAGACATATTTGTCAATTAACGAGGAAGTGGATAAAGAGAAACAAAAGGAATTGTAGATATGCAGATACAAGACAAGTGGACTTTTTTTATAGTTAGAGTGAGTTGTATGCAAATCAAAGTTATTCTGCCATTCTTACACACTATTATCATAATTCTGGATAAAGTCTAGACAATGGGTCTTACCAGTAGTACTCGCAAAGATTGAATATATCTGATATGCTCCTGCAATAAAACATATGAAGTTGGTCTGCATAAAGCAGAATCAAACCGTCTATATAACCATTGTTGTGCCCGTGAAAGCTTTTGACAATAGCAACTTTTGGAGATTCTGTGCAAATATGTTTGCCTACCTATATTCGTGTGTAGAATAGTCTAGTTTTATGACTTGTTGAGAATTAAGTTCGATGGAGACATCTGTATCATTTTCTATTACAGTTGGTGTGAAACAAGGGTGACTTGCAACATACCATTTCCCGTGTCATTTTCTTCTATTATATTAGAGGAAGTGCTTTGAATGCCACCATCTGGGGTTAGGATGAAATACAGACATGATAACAAATTGTTCAATATTCATAGATTGCAAGCTAAAAGTAAAGTTAAGCATCTAAGAGTCTATTATGGCTTGCGCATGATGAATCTAACATGGAAGCATTTGTCGACCACTTCTAAAATGCCAGTAACAACTTTGCCTCATCTTCAGCATTACATATATAAAGGAATTCTACATGAAATGTACCAGTAGAAGCACAAGGTGGAGCTTCTGGGATAAATGAGAGATCGAGTTGAAATATATAGGCAACTTTAAATATCTCCAAAATAAACGGTCCTCAAATGTCTCTGTTGGTTGATACTGGACGTCACTCTGTATTGGGAAGATGGGTATATATTTCTACACACATATCTAGACAATTATATTTTTGTACGCATATATACAGAGATAGGTTTGCAAACAAAAGAAAATAATACACGTCGTTTATTGGGAAATTTTTACCGAAATTTTGTCAAACTTGCTAATTTAAACAAAGCATACTGCGCTTTTGGTCCATCCAGTTATTTTTATCTCCCGTAGAAGTTCAGCTACTTTGTATTATACTTGCAATGGTTGTTTCGATAAGAGAAATTTGTACCATGTGTTATGTGTTTATTCTATTTCAAGATGAGAATCATATTTACTGCTTTAACGTACCTCTTATCGTTTATCTTTTACTCGTTTCTGTCATAAGACTGCGAACATGCTGGGTCACTGCCTTCGAGAATTTCCGTCGAAAGTAACAGCCCCAGAACCTCTGAGGAGATTTCACAGGTTTTTTTCTCTCTGTCAAATACATATAATATAAAGGGAGAGAAAGTGAGAAAACGGAAGAGTGAGAGATAGAGAGAGAAAGAGAGAGATGGGGAGAGAGAGTGAGACAGAAGGGGAAGGAAGATAGAGGAAGAGAAAATGCCTGTGAAAGACTCAAACGTTTCCACGTTAGAAACACGAGAATTCAGTTAATCAAACAGCTGAATAATCATCGTCGAGAACGACGAAGATATCGCTATATTCACATAGACATACATATATACTTGCAAACATATAACACATACACACACTCACACAAGCAAAAATAAGCACATAGATACATGCATATACATATACATACATGCATACATTGTTACATAGCTACATAGATACATACATATATATATATATATATATATATATATATATATATATATATATATATATATATATGTAGATACATGCTTGCATACACACCCTTACATACAAATATACACATGCATATATTCATACATACATTCAGAATGTTGCTTGTGATTTACAGTTTGTTTAAAGGAGATTAACAAAGTTTAGTCTTGGCAAGTGTGCACACTGAGACGTTTCAATTGAATGTATATTTTTTATTCACTAATTAATTCTAAATTCTAATTCTTATCTAGTTTATTATTTCTACATTATAAATTCTAATTCTAATTTTAAGCTGCTTTATAATTTCTGTGGATCTCTCTTACAGGTTTATTACCGTAAGTCAATTATCTAAGAGTATTAATTGAATGATGTTGCATATACAGACTGCCGACAAAGGCTAATGAAGCGCTAAACAAAATGGGTTATTGCATCAATATGGTTTCTGAAAATATAAAGTTCGAGCTACTGTTATGTTATTCTTGCTGTATACTTTTTTTGTGGGGTTCGAATAAAATTAGTCCCAGAAAAAAAGAAAGCGGGCCGCTTGCATCGATAGTACTCCAATGTAGTATAATAAATATATTTCTGAAACGGGATTTCATTCTGAAAATCAAGTTCGCAATACTGGTTAGTGTCTGTATCTATTAGCAACTGACTGTCATGCCTCGCTTCATTTCACGTTGGAACAGACTGGAGCCTCAGCTATTTCACCTTTTGGGGAAGGGACACGTTCCACTGGTCAGACGTTTACCATCAACATCCGCTGACGGGAGAACTGGGTATGCCATGGGCAATGCTGCTTAGGCATGCGCTGAGACACCGGCATCTCCATACTTTTTTTTGACGTGAAAATGTATGGGGGACATGGGTTTAATTCGAACAGATAAATTTTGCGTGTAAGCTAACTCCATTGTGAATATTTCTCCACCAGATTTCTTCGGCCCTGGAAAAGCAGCTGTCCTCATTTGTCAGGTAGCTTCAAAGAAAAACGTCGTATAATCAAGACAGTCTCATTTCTCTTTGGCCAAACCCACATGAATTTTTTCAGGCTTCACTTGAAAAGAAAACTGAGGGTAGAGAGGGAAACGTCTTCAAGCAAATTCGGTGAAAAGTGTATTACAGTGGCCAGTGTAGTCCGGATGAACAGGCTTATTCTGACCATTCACTTCTAGATTGCAGGAGGAATGGGGAACGTGCTGATCAGAGTAACAGTGCTTTGCGCGGGGTTTCACCACCCACTGGAGAAATTATCATAGTTAAATAATAAAAACATCATCTGTGCTTGCATATCAGGAGAATATATAAAGAAACTGAAAAAGATTCAAGTTATAAAAAACCTTAAACGTCGCGGACAGAATCTGGTGGAATGGAGAAAGTGTTCGGTACCCAAGCAATTATACTGTTCCTCAAAAAGTCACAGGAAACCATTTAGAAAAATGATGCAAATTATCTGAATGAAATGGTATTTTCTTGATTAAATTCACATACCAAGATCTAATTGTAGCTGACATGCTGTAAGACCTACTTTCATTAATAGCTGAATATACTTCCAAATATACTCGTTATCCATCGACTCATTGATGGTTGTTGTTGAAGTACATTTTTATATATTCAATGAAGCTATCTCTAGAAGAAATAGTTAGGTACACACATTATTGGACTTTAAGAGAAGTCAAAGGAGTATTTTGTCATATAGCATGCAAATATATCTGTGGTGCATTTGAAAGCATGAAGACGCACTAGAAAATGGGTATTGTGTATAGGATTATTTGTTCAGTGATTTGTGGTGGATATTACTGAGCTACTATCATTGTGTTATATCCTTGATACAGCTATGTATGCCATCCACTAGCAAAGGACAGTCCGTCTATTGTTGTTTTATTTTCGACATTTCCTCAAATTTACCGATACAATTGAAGAGTGCTGGTTATCTTCTAAACTGTGTTGATAGCATGATATATCAGTTTTATATGCAACTTGTTTCAGTAATAGGACCGTGGTCATGCTGGTGCACCACCTTGAAAGGCTTACTCGAAATAATCGGGTTATTTTTTAAAAAGTAACCACTAAGTTATGGGGACATAAACAAACCATTACCGGTTAAAGCGTTGGTGGGGAAATCACAACAACAAACACAAAGAAACATGCAACCCCGCATTCACACTTGGATATAAAATAACGAAGGCGGCTATAAACAATATAAAACCAAAAACAGGAAGAATTCAGTTGTCATTAATTGTAACTGACGGTACAGAGTAGCACCTACATTGCTAGAAAGAAGAGATAAAACTCTCTTAGCCGCAAAGTAGCACAAGTCTATGTACGGACTATATAGACATACATGACAGAAGTAAATAGACACACTTATACTCGTTAAAATTAATTAAAATCTGGAATTGTACATTCAAATTATTTATTAATTATTATAATGTGAATATCTAATATTTATTAGACATACCCTTTACACTTTTCAATGCAACGATCCTATTAGACATGCTGCCGATCAGATGAATATTCTCTTCACGAATTTGATGCCATGTTTCATGCAGTAATCTCAAAAGATCTGGCTTTGAGTATGCTTTGTTTTTTTTTATGAAATGTTCTGTTCAGTATGTCCCAATGGTGTCCAATAGGGTTCATATCTGGTGACTGATTGGCCATGGAAGCTTTTTCATGCAGTTCTTTTCCAACCAGCTTTGGATCTTTTTAGCCGTGTGACAAGGAGCCCCATCTTCTGTAAATAAAGAGCTTTCTTAAATCATTTCACCACTGAAGAAAATTAGAAGGAGTCCTTTGTACGATATGAACACATATTTATCTGAGTTTATATTTCCCTCACTCTTCACCAGCTCTGATCGACCATGGCTCCAAATTGAACCCCAGACTATCACAGAATAGTCGCCATGTTTCATTGTTGGTTGCAATCTTTTCACACCAAATTCTTGATCACAGAGTCTCCAGACACACACTCGACCACTGTCAGAAAATATAGCAAATTTGGACTCATCAGAGAATATGACAGTGTGTTGTCAGAGCTTGTGTGTGTGGGTGTGTATGCGGGTATATATATATGTATATGTATATATATTGTATAGTTTTTGGCGAGTATGTGTGTGAGCATGTGTGTGTTTCAAGCGAGGGTGGTTTAGTATATATATATAGGCGAATGTACGGATTGGTGCACTTACGCGAACACTATAGACTTTTCTACCACTTACCTTTACTTCCTCCCCTTACTTAGCGGTCTATAGCTGTTTTGTCTTAATAACGGTCAACGACACAGTAATTTCCTTTTGTTTAACGGTCATTTTTCACAGGAATTTTCAATGGCCGGATAACTGAAGAGATGTTGGCGTGGGTTCCCACCCCGGCATCCGAAACTCAGGGTTTTATCATGGCTACCGAATAAGTGTCACATATTTTTACAGATAAATTCCTCTATTTACATAATATCGAGGTCCCTTTCTTTCCTTTGTTGTCCTTTCTAGCAATATATATCTGCATATATATATATATATATATATATATATATATATATATACATACATGCATACACAGACACACATACACATACATTTAAACCTGCATGTATATATACATACACACAAGCATACATATGTGTGTACACATGTACACTGACGCACACACATGCGCATAAACAAACAAACAAACAAACAAAACGAACGCAGCTCTGACAATGGACAGAGACAACGACTATTGAAAAGGTTCCAAGACGCAACGAAAGCTTTTGAAAAAACGAATAAGTAAATGAGCGTAAATCGAACCGGTGAGTGTGTTAAATAAGACACTAAAAGGGAATGACTCTCCCCAGACACACTAATATATATACATATAAATAAATAATAAATAATATATATATACACGCACACACATGCACACACATATATACGCACATACAGACATATATATATATATATATATATATATATATATATATATATATATATATATATATATATATATATATATATATATATATATATATATATAATATATATATACACACACATACACATTTATACGCACATACAAATATATATATATAATACACACAGACACACACACTTCTTTAAGTTTATGTCAACCAAATCTGTGCACAAGGTTTTGGTCGATCCGGAGCTATAGTAGAAGCCACTTGCTCTAGGAGCCGTACAAACGGACTTAACCTAAGTTCACATGGCGAGGAAGCTAACTTCTTACCCACGCTCCCGCGCCTACATTCTTTTATTCTTTTACTTGTTTCAGTTATTTTATTGCGGCCATGCTAGAGCACCACCTTAGATGAGCAAATCGATCCCAGGACTTATTTTTTGTAAGCCTCGTACTTATTCTATCGGTTTCTTTTGTCAAAACGCTAAACACAACAACATCGGTTGTTAAATGATGGTAGTGGGGGACAAACATAGACACACAAACATACATACGCTCACCCCTACACATAAACACAAACACGCATACATATACGACGGGCTTCTTTCAGTTTTCGTGTACCAATTCCACTCACAAATAATGGCACACGTTATTCATAAAACTCTGCTTAATAAGTGAGCGATGGTATGTGAGTCCCTTGGTTATCACAACGGTATTGTGATGTATTTGTGATGGCCATTTATTAGTTTCTACTTAGTTCATAATATGAGGGGATGTTAAAAGATACTGGCTTATTCCAGCGGTCCTTCACATTTTCTAATCTCTATAACGGAACTCGGAAGGACAGGCTTCTAACCAGGCCTTTCCCGCCAACCTTAAAGCTAGGAAGTCTTTAGCACCCCACCACCAAGCATGAACATACATAAGACACTTGCCGAATGTGCCAAGCAGAGGGACTAAATACGAACTGAGTTCTTGCGAACCAAGCTTCCTATGACACAGCCACCCCTCTGACTATATGGAAGACTTGGCTTCCATATCTAGCACATATAGTGACTGCGTAAAGCTTCCCCATGTTGGATCATAAGCGTAATGCTGTTGAACACTCAAGGAAACTGCAGACGATGAGGTTTACTAGTTAAACAGAAGTCGTTGGCTTTTGAAACGATATCGAGTTACTCTTTCACAAGATTGTTCATTGAATGATGGCCTACTAGCTGGTGACTTCAATTGTGCCATGTGACTGATGTTCTTTTTAAGTAGAATTGCTCACCTGCGTGTCTCAACTACGAACTGGACCTTCATTGACTAGCGTGTATGTCCCAAGCATTTTATAATTTCTTTATCTAACTATGCATATGCAGATGTCCGGAGCCATCCGCAGCCATCGAGAAGCCATACGTATGCGCGTGCGTGTATGCATGTGTGTGTTTGTGTGTGTGTATTTGTGTGTGTGTGTGTGTGTGTGTGTGTGTGTGTGTGTGTGTGTGTGTGTGTGTGTGTGTGTGTGTGTGTGTGTGTGTGTGTAGATATATATTTTGCAATAGTTCTCTGTCAAGTAATTTGGTCAGAGAGATTTTGATCTTCCAATATTTTGCTTTAAAAAATGTGTTCTATTGAGTTCATTCAAAAATTAGTTTGGAATTTTGATAAATGCTTCAGTGGCTTCTTTTAATGCTAGGTGCTAATGGGTTTTACTGACATTATTCATTGTTTCCGAAAGGCTTCATACAAATGGATTTGATGGATTTAATCACAATCTTAGAAAGAAATAGTGCTAATGGATTAGATAAATTTAGATTTCATATTGTCAACACATATTATTAAACATAGGTTATTCTGTATGTGCATGTTTAAAGGGTTTCCTATTGGTGATTTGAACGTTGAGATAATCCATGCATTTATTAGAGCTACGTTTTATTTCCACTTCATAAATGAAATCTCAGTCATTCCCTGAAATGTCAAAAAAATTTATATCTTGATTTTACAATTCCCATCTCCCTTTATTATTTGCTTTTACTTTTCATCATATTTATATGTATCAACAAGTGTATACATACTTAGATACATATATATATATATTCATACACACACACACACACACACACACACATATATACACGCATATTTATATTTATATGCATATGTGCATGTATATATATATATATATATATATATATATATATATATATACATATACATATGTATGTACATACATATATATATATATATATATATATATATATATGCATGCACACACATGTATATATATATATGTATATATATATATATATATATATATATATATATATATATATATATATATATATATATATATATATATATATATATATATATATATATATATACATATACATATATATACAGATACATATATTAATATGTACGCGTATATGCGTATATGTATGTATATATGCATGTGTGTGTGTGTATGTGTGCATATGTGTTAGTGTAAAATCGTAAATATTTTTTATTTGCCTGCTGTATAGCATTTTAAACGAGTTTTTTCTCTCTTATACAGCATTTAAAATGGAGATATTACCATTCTCATAATCTATGAAATATCTTGTCAACGTAAGATTTCAAAATCACATTTCAAATTTACATGCGTCTATTTTTTTTAGTCAAATTGCATAGATTTTTACAATTGAGACATATATAACACAATCCTTAAAGTTATACACATACATGCGTACATGCATATATGCATTTGCATGCATGTTTATAGTGATAAATGCATGTGGGTGTGTATTAACATATCTCTGTCTCATAACCTACCTACAAGCCCACCTATCCATATATATACCCGCACGCGCACACACACGCACACGCACGCACACACATGCACACGCGCGCACACACACATATGTGAGTGTGTGTATCAACCTACCCACCGACCTACCTATTTCTCTCTCTCTACCTATCTACTTAGGTACCTACGTACCTACCAAATTATTTATCTATCTATCAGTCTATTCATTTACCTACCTACCTCTCTTTCTCTCTCTCTCTCTCTCTCTCTCTCTCTCTCTCTCTATCTGTCAGTCTATCGGTGTGTCTGTCTGCCTGTTTTTTTTTTGTCTGTCAACCTGAGGTCATTTCAGCATAAGGTGTCCGTCTAATTAAAGCCCGTTGTCTTTTACCACGTCTTCGTGCTTTTATTTTCAAAATTGTGTTCCATATATATCTGTCTGTCTATCTACATATGTGTGCGGTCATTCATATCTAGTTCTATATTTCTGAATTCGGAATTTCTGTAACTATGTAACAGCATATGAATCTCTGTAACAAACATATGAATCTCAAAAATCGAACCCATCATTTTATTTTAAGAATTACGCACTTTCTCTGCACCAAATGTGTATCACACTGCTTGTTTTTTCATTTGATGAAGAGACGATTTTCTTGTCCTTACGAACAGTGAGCTCAGCTCTAAAACTTACGCCGTTCGTTCATTCTCGTTTTCAGTTTACTTGGATTCAGTTATCGGGCAGCAGCTAAAGTCGAGTGAAGTGTTAGATAATTTTGTCGATTACGTTGCTTCTGATCTTTCGTCTGTATCTTGTGTATTCTAAATTGAATCATAAAACAAATGAAATCAGCGTGGCTGGGATCTTAAAACATAAATGGGTATTACAAAGGGGGAGCACTAACCACTGATAAGTAAAATTGTAATGTTATTATCAGTCCGAATATTCTTAAAGCACGTTCGAACCGGTGAAGAGGCTGCTCACTGAGTTTTGTCACGGAAAATATAACTCGTTTGTTGACAAATGGTGTGTATATACGTATATCATCAACGTGCAGCGCCGTCTACCCAGACCGTGCAACAACCGGGCAGGCGGCGTTGCGAGCTGATTGAAGAGACATTCTCTTATACTTTTCAAGATGCCATACGGCTACTGGCAGCGCTGTGCGGTGGCTCATCGTAAGTAAATTACATGAGCCACCACATAGCGGTGCCAGTCACCATATGGTGACTAGAAAAGCATATGAGAATTGGTCTCTGCAATCAGCTCGCAGTGCTGCCTGGCGGCGAAATTTTTGTTCCACGAGAATTCCGGACTACTGTAATGAACTAATTTGCATACAGCCAATCAGAGCTCACCTTGACCTTGTTGTCAAGTTAACAAAGATTGACATTCAAAATGGTGACCTCCGATTGCCATGTGAATCTTGTATTGTGCTCTCATTCAGATTCCAATATCATCGATATTGAACACATACGTTGGTTAGCGGTAAGTTTGGATTACTGTAGCAATAAAAGATAATGAGTTTGACGAATATGAAAGCACGGAAACAACTTGAAGATGTTATAAATACACATTGATTCATTGATACGAATTATGGACGAGTTTGTATTGTTAATGTATCTTTGGCAATCATGTACATTTTCCTGTGGTCTTCAGCGTAAAACGAGTTTTATTCAGTTTATGAGCTTTTGTAAAACAAAATAAAACAAATAACAATACAAATAAGTAGGCAGAGGCAGCCATGATTGAAAGAAGAACAAAAACAGCAAGCTTTATTAAAAAATAAAAGAAGCATGGTCATTTCTTTCTCAAGTGACCATATCTTATTGCCCATCACTTATTATGCGCTCATAGATTAGTTTGATAGTTGAGCTCTGATTGGCTGTATGTAAATGACTTCATAACGGGTCCGGAACACTCGTGGAAAAAAAAAATCGGTGCACTGTCTGGGCACACAGCGCTGCGAGCTGATATAGGTGTACACATATTATTTGTCAACAAACAGGACACATTTTCCGTGACAACACCCAGTGAGTAGCTTGTTCACCGGTCCGAATGTTCCCCAAGCATATTTGAACTGAATAAATGGGTTTGACTAAAGATCACTGGGTATTTTCTCTCGCGCACTACAATTTCTGAATAGATACATACCTGCATACATACATACGTACATACATACACACACACACACATACACACACATGCATATATATATTATTTAATATCACGTGGGCATTTTTTATATTCTGATGCATGGTTTACATTAATTATGTTAGTGTATTACAAATGTTTTGGACTTCAACTATATACCATATATAGCAAAATAGAATGATTATATGTGCTGTGAGCAGAGAAGAATTTATAACTTTCTGGTGAGAATTCGTCTTCGAAGATAAAGCAAAATTATTCAATTTTTTGCTTTGTCTTTTCGTTTATTAATATTTTTTTGTTGTCGGCTACAAACACCCGTATTGTTTTCGCTTTAGTATTTGAATATAGTATATTCTTCTTCTATATTTTATACTTAGTTTCTGTTCTTTTAATTATCCCTTCTGTGAAAATTACCAGTTACATTGCCGATTCCTCTTTCTTAGATATAAATGAACATTTTCTGGAACTTTCGCATCAACCATGTATCTTACTGCTAGAAAATTTTCTTACTAAGCATTAATCGTGTTAACTTCACCAAATCATCCCAGTCCATTTGGTAAATTTACCGCTTTAAAGTATTCGTTTCAATGTTATACTAGAATAATAGAAAATAACCAACGCTATGTAAGAGGAAAACTATTGCTATATATAGTACGGGTATCTTTCTGAACAGAAATGTTTAACATACTAATGCTCACAGAGCCTATTTAGGATGAAATATCTATGGGAAATTCAAGAAATAATGAATTGTATTATAATTACAATGTCCCACGTTTCCGTGGAGGAACATGATGAGTTATATCTAACACAAAATGATGCTGGGAATTAATTTATCAACTCCAGCATGTAAAGAGACGTACCGAAACACTGTAGGCTAAACATCAATATATTTTCCCTGAAAATTTAATTTAGGCATTCAGAAAGCTTCTGTAAGAACCTGGTCTACTTTCTTCAGGCATATTAATTCTTTTCACCTTAAAATCATACTCAACACACACACGCACACACACACACACACACACACACACACACACACACACACACACACACACACACACACACATCAGGATTTACATAGCTCATTATGAGATCAATTAGCTAATATATTACAAAATATTTTTATTATTTCCATAAAATAGTCATCTGAGCTTCTAATGTGAGTTACATATGAAACAAATACTAATGCTTATGACAGGCCGTGTGTCATGCAGAGAATTATTCACTTGCCAGGTAAGTTAAAACACGAGTGTATTAATCATATGTTATGACACGACACCTGTACAAAGACTATACGAAATAATATTTTTTCTTAACGATGGCTTAGCTGGCCGAATCTTCGAAATCTCTGTGAATAATAGTCTTGTCTAAGAATAATAAATTGTACTCTACGAAAGTATAGAGTAGCCTATCAGAATAAGTTAGTGTTTTATTCTAACTGAATATCAATAAAACAAAAACATTAATACTATATATATATATATATATATATATATATATATATATATATATATATATATATATATATATATATATATATATGTGTGTGTGTGTGTGTATGTGTGTGTGTGTGTGTGTGTGTGTGTATACTACCTTCTATGTTATAGTGGCTGAAACATGTTCTCTGTCTATCTCCTTAACTTCTTGGAGATTTTAAGTATTATTATACTAATGAGTCCATCTGTTCTAATTTAATTAAATTCTATGTCTTTGTGCAGCTGAGGATTGCTCAGCATTTTACATTGATGTAATGATTACATTGGTCAATTAAATGGAGTTGCATGAAACGATCGTACTGCATTACCTCTGGATATTTTTGTTGCTTCTCTTTCTCCTTACGCCTCGCTTGTCACTTGTCCAACTACTTCACTTCCTTTCATATCTTGGCTATCGCCAAGCTTGCACGAACTTTCTTCGTCTCTCTTCCTTCCAGTTCGTCGCTTCACAGCGTTCAGTATACACGTATTTTTTCACGTCTGGCCGTATGACCACTCTTTGTTTATTTTCACTGTTTCGTTTTCCTGTCTAGTTTTCTGTCCACCACTACATTCCTCCACGTTACAAATTTAATTTGTGGTCCGTCGGAAGAGCCATTCTAACAATGCGTCATGCCCTAACTCTTCGAAACGCTTTGTTTTAGAATGGGAGCAGCTGATAAAGGAAATGTTCTCTATGTGGCCTGTGTGTTTTCTGTACGCTGTTTATCATTTTGTCCACGTTTTTTTGAAACGTCCTGTACCCAGGTATGCATCTATATATACATGTAGATGTAGGTATGTACATACATGTACGTATATATGCATATACTCACATATTCAGAGACAAAAATAAATAAAAACATGCAACATCGTTTTCAAATATGATAGGGACATTGAAAGAAGGTAGAATAACCAACCTCCAGATAGAATAGAAAATTATATTTGTCATTATATTTGTCAGTTATCTGTATAGTACTATTGGCAGAGCTTATGCATAAGTTACCCGCCCCCTATATGAATAGGACCCTTTAGTAGGTCCATCATTACCCAAGTCACTTAGCACTTTATTCGTACTCTACTTTTTGGTTCTAGGTACTCTGTTGTTGTATTTTAATTGCTTTGACTTTCTGCCTTTAACTCTTCCCACCTTCTGTTCTGGGTGGTTAGTGGTGTTCTCCATATAAAGCATTCTATTTTGATTATTATTGGGATGGTCCATCCCACTACGCTTATTATTTCTATTATTACTACCGTTAAAGAATTTAAAATTTTCCATATATACCACCTTCTCTAATGCTAAATTATAAAAAGTCCTCGTCTGATTTAAATACTTCCTACTTTGCTGAGAGGTTAGTAAAGCGGATTTATATATTTTATACTCTAGATCGGGTTATACATTTTGGTTGATTGCTATTTTTATGAATGCATCTAAAGTTTGTATTAGGCTTGTGATATGGCATGCATATGCTTGTACATAGTTCTGAAGTGACGTCAAGAAAGTTAATTGAGTAATACTCCTCTTCTATTGATATTGAAAGTCCTATGATTTTTTTTTAATTAAAATTTTCCCTATATTTCTCTATGTCTCGGTTTAAGTGTTTAAACGAGGTGAAAAGTGCATCATCCCTGTATATACCAATTCGTATTTCTACAATTAAAGCTACTACTATTGATTGGAATCTGAACAAACATTTTAAAACCCCGCTTTAACTGTATTACAGGAGTAGAGGTGATTATAGTTGATTATAAAACCGGAATTCCATTGCATTTAAAAAGTGACGCTATCACCTTCAACTGAATACCTACACAGGACGCTTGGTTGAATAAGTTCACTTTGAACATGTCGTGAATGATGGACTCTTCATGAAATTGCAGCGACTAGGATGCATAATTGCATAGAGAGCAATGTGCAGTCGTTGCAATCGAAATATATGTTGGTCAGTGTTATATATGGTGTAGAAAAGATTTTAATAAAACAGATTTTAATAAAAGAGATTTCCTTATCAGTTATATACTCTATGGAGTATTTGCAGTTCTGAATAGGAGTACGGAACTACCCAACGAGTGAAGCTTGCCAGCACCAGTATCTCTTTTATACTTGAGTGCTATGTAATTGGACCGTTGTGGATAGCTGGTATCTTTACCAATTTGTGAGATAGTACGGTATCCGCCAGCATAGTTTATCCCTTTTATAATCTCTCCATCTCTCTCTCTCTCTCTCTATCTCTCTCTCTGTATATATATATATATATATACAGACACGCGCACACAGACACAGACACACATACACACAGAACATACACCCCCCCCCCCACACACACATGCATATATATATATATATATATATATATATATATGTATATAGTTAGATAGATAGATAGATAGATAGATAGATAGATAGATAGATAGATAGATAGATAGACAGACAGAGATAAAGATGTGAGTTAGTCTACACCGGCTAATATGAAATGCATGGTGATGTATGTATAATTGAATACTTTGGAGAAAATGTAAGCAAAACTTAGCAAACGACTGTAAAATCTCTTTAGAGACAGACTAGAAGATAATCGATCTGACACGTGTGGTTCTAATTTTGGACAACTCATTAGAGACAGCGTTCAGTCTTCTCTTCTTGGAGTAATTGTGTATTTTGTCAATCCTATCGGGATTTCAGGAAACTGGTAAATCCGATTTGCTTAAATAGACATTTTCTGGTAGATAGCTCAATTAATTATTAATGAGCAAAACAGCATTGATTTGGATTACGAGAGAATTTATCTGCTTTTGTAATGGCACAAGTTTTAGTCGGCGCCGTATGTGTAATCGAATACGTCAGGTAAATGTTTAATAAACATGTAAACCGTATCTGCCCGACGTAAAATGAGTTACACTTCTCTATCTGTGTATTAGTATGTATGTATGTATGTATGTATGTATGTATGTATGTATGTATGTATGTATGTATGTATGTATGTGTGTATGTATGTATGTATGTATGTATGCATGAGTGTTTGTGTATGTATGTATGTATGGCATTATTCAGTTTTATTTCAAGATTTCTTGCCAATAGAGAAAGAACCCGTTTCTAACCGAGATCCAAAGCTCCTTCATTGGAATTTCAACATGCACAACAGGGTATGTATGTATGTATGTATGTATGTATGTATGTATGCATGTATGTATGAATGAATGAATGAATGTATGTATGTATGTATACGGGCAGTTTTTTATGTTTTGTTCTATGTATATATTCTCATCCATCTACTTCCATATCTAGACGTGCTCATATATACTAAAATGATAAACTGGAAAGTTTTACAAATTTTTACAGTTCCGGTGATGGTTTGGATCTGTAGTCTTGGAATCAGCTTTCTGTTTTCTGGTTTTGAGTAGCATAATATCACAAAATTGTTATATAGGCAGTATGTTACATATCCTAATGCTCCAATAATTACAGGTGAATTAGATAGAGTAACTGCAGATTTCTCAATAGTTCAGCGTAGGTGTTCTCTTTTTCACTGATATTCAGCTTTGTTAACATCTGTTAGGCAACTGATTTCCACAACTTTACACTGTTTCTGTTCTCTACTCCAAATCATAATATCAGGTTTATAGTGTTTCCGTTTCATTGAAGTTTTCACAGGAACATTCTACTAAACTTTGGGTTCTTATTTCTTTGTCATCAGGATTATCTTTTTGACGGATCTCGTTATACAGTGTCTTAGCTATAACATCATGTCTCATCGGTAGATAATACTGTGATGACATTTTAGGAGAACTGCTTATGATGTGGATGAGATATTCAGTATTATCTCCACAAAGTCTGCATCGGTTGTCACATTTTACTGCTTTTCCTGCTTCCCTGTCCCTTTTGTGCATCAGGTATTCGGTTGATATTTCCTACTCCTGGATTGCAAACGCACACCCCTAATCAGGTTGTTGGTCCTTGATAAACTACTTAGATGGTCAATGTTACTATCATCTCGCAGCTTTCTATTAACATATCCATGCATGGTCATCATTTGACCTTATGGTCTGTTGCGATAGAGTCGTGCGACTTCTTTGGGTCATGTATGTGTGTATGTATGTATGTATGTATGTATGTATGTATGTATGTACTATGTATGTATGTATGTGTGTGTGTGTGTGTAAGCATTGAACTCAAAAGTAAGTTTTACAGACAACACAAGAAGAAAGAGAATTGACGTTTCTGACACTAGTCCTTCATCAGAAAAATGGTGTAGAAGAAAAGTCTCGGAGATGAGTTTTTGTACATATTTGTATTCTACTTATGCGTGTATCAGAAACTCACAAATATTCACGCATATATTAACATATTTACAATTTACCTAGGTATAACTAACACCTCCTGAATGTCATATAATCTGTACTTTGTATAAGACATATGCTTTCAATCACATTATACTTCACATCCATACGTGCTCGATTCCTGAGTGCATCCATTCCAGTTTGCATTTATTCTCAATATAAGGCTTAAAAGTAAAAAAAATGTAATTTCCTTTCTACCACAAATCTGAAGAATTTTTTGCTTTAAAGTTTCGCTTTTCCTTTTTTAGCCTTAGAGCCGCTTGTGCGTAAATGTAAACTTGATAATTGCAGCGAATGAGTATTTCATCCTAATAACATTCGTATCTGACGACTCCCATTTTCAAAGACAAATTGGTAATGTTTGATCCATAACGAAGGATTATGTTCACCGTTGTCTTTGATCATAACGACATTTACATCCTTTAAGAATGTCAGCTTCAACATCATAATTTATATATCTATACCTACGAGTCGGTTGACAAGCTTTAATTTCCTTCTAGTAATACAGATAAATGAACAGAAACAGAATGAGGAAAGCCATTTTGCTAAAGTATTTCAGTTTATTATACTTTATACTGAATGGTTGAATCACAATATATTTCATATATCATCTTAACCAACTGACTGTAAAGTGTAGACCGCAGAAATATCTTCAAAATGCGTAGTTAGTATTGATATATTTGACACAAAGCCAATTGGTTAAAGGTGTTATTGTCATTAGTATCAACTTAGTATATTATATAGTATTATGGACTCGAGCTAATGAAAGAGAACATTGGCCTCGATGAGATCTACACTCTTTGACTAATGTCCCTTACTTAGTACACCTGAAACAGAGGAGTAAAATGTATTTTATATCAAGCCCAGTTCATTAACCTCTTGAGAGTTAGTAGGAAAAGCTACAAGCCTTGTAAATTTGATTGCTTTGTAAGGCGGTAAGCTAGCAGAATCGTTAGCACGTTGGGTAAAATGCTTAGTGGCATTTCGTTCTGAGTCCAAATACCGCCGAGTTCGTCTTTGCCTTTCATCATTTCGCGGGTCGATAAAAAAAGTAGCAGTTGAATATTGGGGTCGATGTAATCGACTTATCCACTCACGTGAAATAACTAGCCTTGTACTAAAGTTTGATACCAATATGTTTGCATTATGAATTCCACGCCAAACATGATGTGTTATGACCTGGATTTTTAACACTTTTAAGTTTAAATTTCTATGCTGAGGTCATGAGAACACTGAAACAACTTTGGAGATGTCTCTCTTACATACTAATATATGTTATAGTAGTTATTGGAGATATACTGTTTCATTGCTCTAAGCAGACATTTCGTTAGCCCATAGTAGTACTCAGTTTAATGGTTTTATGCTCTTAATGCAGGGAATACAAAATAGATTCTGTATATTTCGTTTTAAAGTCTTTCTCGTTTCTTACATTTACCAAATCTTGTTATATCTTAATGTACTAATATCTATTTTTATTTGATACACTACTACAAATTTGTGATCAAAAATATTATAATTGAAAATATGGACACAGATTTTTATCGAAGATTATTTAATGTACTTTTCTGGAACCAAAGGAAATTTGGTGACAATGGAATTTAAAATCACAAAAGTGAGAAATACAACTTAATGCTGCAATGCAACTAGTTAGCACTCCACCATTCATGCCACTTTAATATTTTAGTAAAATGTTGTAATACGAATTGATTATAATGATGATTACAATTTAACAACCAAATGTGGACTGTAAATTTCTTTCCTTCACTGGTAACAAGCCTATGCCACGGATAATTTCATTATCACATTATAGACTTTTGCGTGACACATGATGTACTGTGGGAAATATATACGCTTTTTCTAAAAAGATTATTTATAAGCATATTCCTAAGACTAAAATACAGGTATGCACGTAAATGATTATTCAATAATAAGATTATTAAAGAAATTAATCTCTTGATATGCTGTGTTTAAGATATTCCACCACTTCTTAAATTGTGCACACAGTTTAAAGGAATGTATAAAACATGTCGGATGCAAAACCAGATTTCAGTAACCTCGATCCATCGATCGAGTCCGTGTAGTCATTCCATTGTACAGAATTGTCAGATAATTTCTCCGTTAAAGCTCACTATTGTTTAAATTTATCAGGAGATTTAGTCATGTAGACCTAGGCGTGCTATATTCGGTTAGAAAATTGGGATATTTTAAGTATTTCATTATTAGTGTTATTAGGACTGACATAAAGATTAATCAGCCAAAGCAACAAAATCCGATATTAGCAGAAGCATTCCAAGTATTTGAATCCCTTTTGCCGACGATAGCTTGTCAACACACTAAGAGCTTGACATTCAGCTATTTAGTGACAAATTTTTGGTACAATGCGTTTACACAGGCAGGGCAGGTCTCTTGCATAAAATAACATTGACTTAATCTGTGCATCACCCTATCTAATACTGAAAGCTCTGATGTATCATTGTAATGGAGAAGTACATTGACTGGATGTCATTTTCCCATTTAGATGGGAAAATCCACAAATTCCCAGGATGCTGAATGAAGAACAGTCGCATAATAGTTTTCGAAATCGCGGATATATGAAAAAACACTTGAGGATTAGACAAGACTCCAGGTTATCAACTGAAATTTACGTGAGCGCA